>NC_091210.1:18921321-18926321 GCF_040958095.1 Procambarus clarkii | reverse complement strand
TCTATTTAAATCAGTTGAGAGAAGAAGGTTAGAAGTTTCATTTGAAACAATAGTGAGATTAGCAAATTTATTTTTTCATGAAGCGATGGTGACGTTAATGAAATTCCTCTGAAATATGATGTCATGACACTATTTTCCTCTCTTTTAAGTAATGGTGATATTTCAGTGACTTCTTTTATTAAGAACCTTGTAAGGTATCTATAACTTCACACACAGAGATCACACTAACGTGATACATCAAATGAACAAATAGAAAGTTCAGTAGAACTTCGGTTTCAACCCTTTTTAACCCTGTCGTAGCTCAGTCGATTAAGGCAGTTTCTGGGATGCTCCCGGACGCAGGTTCGAATCCTCGTCACGGCCCTTGTGGATTTGTTTACCTATAACTTGCTTGGTGATCGCTAGTGAAGCTGCTCTGTCAAGAGTGGGAGAAAATAATAAGATTTTTGTTGACATGCTGGTGATCTTATATGACCTCTATATGACCTTATATGATCCTATACGTATGAATATATATGACAAGATGGAAGTAATAGTGAGATGATTGCTATAGGAACCGAGATTTTATAGTGATGTGGTTCAGATATAACGGTCTGAAATCCTATACGTATAAATATATATGACAAGATGGAAGTAATAGTGAGATGATTGTTATAGGAACCGAGGTTTTATAGTGATGTGGTTCAGATATAACGGTCTGAAGTGCTTTGACATGACACTTGGAACGTCATTGACAACTCACTTAAAACTGCATTGAAATAACACTTAGAAGTGTATCGACATGATGTTCAAAATTCCCTTGACCTGACGCTTAGAAATTAAT
This sequence comes from Procambarus clarkii, assembly GCF_040958095.1. Classification (NCBI taxonomy): domain Eukaryota; kingdom Metazoa; phylum Arthropoda; class Malacostraca; order Decapoda; family Cambaridae; genus Procambarus; species Procambarus clarkii. Next base: position 18,925,498 of record NC_091210.1, on the reverse strand, counting down.
TGCCATGACGCTCAGAATTACATTAACATGACGCTCAGAATTACATTAATACGACGCTCAGAAATGCAGTGATAAAATGAAAAGCAAAGATCACATTTCACTGGAGACAAAGATGAGAGAAACCGATGGATAAACTGCGAAAAGAATGATAACAAGGAACGAAAAAGGAACAGAGAGACACCTAAAGAGAAAAACAGAGAGTGTAAGAGGCAGAGAAGAGAAGGAAGTATGAGGAAGAGGCAGAGAAGAGAAGGAAGTATGAGGAAGAGGCAGAGAAGAGAAGGAAGTATGAGGAAGAGGCAGAGAAGAGAAGGAAGTATGAGGAAGAGGCAGAGAAGAGAAGGAAGTATGAGGAAGAGGCAGAGAAGAGAAGGAAGTATGAGTAAGAGAGGAGACCCACAGAATTAGACGCTGAATGAGGACTCATTACAAAAATGAGAAACCGTAGTTCTCATGCACCACATTAAGGAAGAGCTCTCCTTGTGGGAGTGAGCGAGACTTCGCTAATCTTGTGGCAAAAGACCTGGAGCACTTTTGAAGGCGTTTATCTTGGTAGAGCTAAGTGAATTCCTTTTAGAGGGGAGAGGAATGAGAGAACTATCAACACTTCTTTTGTTACTGGGATGAGAAGAGAGAGAGAGAGAGAGTCTCTCTCTCTCTCTCTCTCTCTCTCTCTCTCTCTCTCTCTCTCTCTCTCTCTCTCTCTCTCTCTCTCTCTCTCTCTCTCTAACAGACGGACTCGGACACTGACAGTTCCTCTCTTCTAAAGACAAAATGAAAATTTAAAACAAATAATTGTAATACAAAAAAGTTTGCTCATGTATAAAAAATTCCATCAGCCATATGATGGTTTCAGTTGAAAACACATTTTTGCTAAACATTCTTCAAAGGTCGACTGTCTAATTAAGACTACAATTATGCATAATGACAAATTCATTGTAAAACCTGTCAATGGTGGGCATCTGTCCCTTGCCAATGAAGAGCTCTGGTGATGGGTGAGGTCAAGATAGACAGGTCATGGGATGCATGAGGCCAAGATAGACAGGTCGTCAATTGCAACTTTGCAATACCTCTGATCTTTCACAGCCTCTCTACTACCTCTACTCTCAACCAGCTCCTCAATTCCTCTAATCATTCCCAACATCACCCTCCTCCCAGTCTCTTGATAGCTCTATTGCTTCTCTTGCACAAAAGAGGTAGCCATCGACTGATGTAGATTAAGCGACCCAAGATGTTGGCACGGACTTGAATAACCCATAATGATTAACCCATTAACAATGGGTTAATGAATAACCCATCGAGAAGATTGACTAACTCATGTCTCAAGAAGCTAGTTATTCATGCATGATTACTGAATACAGATTAAACGTTGCAATATATCCAAGATACAGGTTGAGAAATTCGTATGACTTCAGACATCAGGACGTCAGAAGACATTAACCTTTCTACATGACATCTAGTTGGTGAATTCAGAATACCATTAACTTCCCGCAAGACTTCTAGTTATGGACTTTAAAATGACAGGAACCATCCTATGGGAAGTCAAACTGGGGACTTCAGAATGTCAGGAATCATCATACTTCACTTATTATTGGGGGACATCAAAATAGTGGGTTCACCTTCCATCGTGAGGTCTAATTGGAAAATTAATTGGAGAAGCCGATGATAGAACTGCTGACCCGGAAAATGCAGCTGCCACAGTTAATACCCCAGAGGAAAGAAGTCAGTGAGGAAGCCAAAGTTAATATGGCTTTAAAGACTAGGGCTTGAAACTCGTGGCCACACACACTTCGCCTGCAGTGCACATCATTTGTAAAATCCAATAGTTTAGCTCCTATTTTCATTAAGAAGGTTAGGTTAGGTTGGGTTATGGTAAGTTAAGCTATGTTAGGGTGGGTTAGGGTAGGTTGAGTTTCGTTTGGGTAGGATGGGTTAGGTTTTGGTTGGGTAAAGTTTGGTTAGGTAGATTTGGATTTATTAGAAGTCTTAACTCGCTTGCCTGACATTCTTTTGTGCATTTGAAATCTATTAAAAGGTGATGGTTTAAATTATAAAAACTTCTCTTTTGGCCATTAAATGGCCATATTACTATATCCTTTGTACGGGCTACATGTTTGACATGCCTGGATTGTATATGTATACGTGTGTATGTGATGATTTGATTGTGTATAACTGTGTATTGTGCTTCATTGTTGGTGTTACTCAGATAGCATCTTCAGGAGGTATGAAATCTGATTGGCAAGATAGTTCAGTGAATCAGAAAAGTTATAGAATCCATATAAAATGCAGTGATAAATAAATACAAAAAAACTATTCTCTGGTCTTGCACTGCGACGTAATAACTTAATCCTCTATAATTGTCTATCAGACAATAACACGGTATTATATGGTCGATTGATTGATTGATTGATGAAGATTAAGCCACCCAAGAGGTGGCACGGGCATGAATAGCCCGTAATTACATGATCTTCCCGGATTAGTGATTTTCTTTGATAATTACTTACCATACAATGCTGGGGTCTATGTGAACCCCAGATTGTGTAACTTTTAGCACATCATGCTGCACGGGTTAAGCATCGCAGCGTCTTGGGGGACCCAAAACGCAGGTTCGATTACCATCCAGTTCCAAAAACTTGCTCCAAATATATATCAAGCTACTGTGATTTTAGCTCGCATAATTACACATTGTTTCTAGTTTTAACTTCCCATTTTTTGTGTCCATATCACCATAAGAGATATTTCTAATTATTTACTATCTTAACTATGTTCCATCACGCTCAAAAACTCAGTATAAGTTGTTATAAGTACTATTTATAAGTACGAATTGTACTTTCGAATTGTACTCAATTCGGTACTTATAAATTGCTGCGCAGTTTAAGGGTTAATCGAACGAATCGCAGCAAAATTCGGTGTAATTTCACAATAAATAAAAAGTAGAGTTACTAATATTCCTATAATTCCTTCTGAATGTAATGGAAAGGAGGATTACATTCAACGATTACTAGAATGTTATCCTAGGATTACAAACTAGGATTATAACATTGCATTAATCCTAGTTATTAACCTATATATAGATGACGGATTGTTTGCAAGAGCTGTACTCACGTAAGTGTAATTACCTTACTGTGCTTACAGAGTCGTGCGTTAGTTCTTGGGCTCCGACCTTCGAGCATCAGTAGCTAGATGAAATGACTCGGTTTTACTCGTTTTTTTTATTACATTTTATTGGAATTGAGATAAACATGACTCGTCTGTACCACTGTCACTCGGAGTGGAAATGAACGTGACACTCTCTGATTATAGTCAAGTGTACCAGTGATTATAGTTGATTATACAAGTGATTATAGTGGATCATATGAGTGATTATAGTCGACTACCAGCACACCCTCCTCCAATAACATTACTTTCAGTGATAATTCAGTCAAATGTAAAAATATATACTGCTGGGGCCTGGTAAAGTTCTTGCTTGAATTATCACAAATGTCCTTCAAATAAAAATAAAATGTGATTAATGACCCCAGCCTAACTAGTCCCCTAGCTGTCTTAGGCTTAATGTAAATTATCTTAGCCCCTAATATAGCACATATATGTGCTGTATTAGGCCTAAGAATGCTTATATTTGCTTTTTTAGGTTTATTTTCTTTGCTCGTCACAAAATTAATAGTACAAAAGTTAACTTTTGTGCGTCCAACAGTCAATTTTCGTACGTTTGAGCAAATAGTCGACATAAGTACTATACTTTTAAGAGGACTAGAATCTTAGAAGGACTTCTCCTCCAAATTCAAATTCAAATTCAAATTCAAATGTTTATTTAGGTAAAGTATATACATACAAGGGGTGATACAGATATTGATGGATTTATATATAGAGCTAGTACATACAATGCCTAAAGCCACTATTACGCAAAGCGGAGATAAGAAAGAGAAAAGAATTTTAGAAATAATACATTTTAAGGAAGATAATTTAATATTTGCAACATTTTAGGAAGATAATTTAATATTTGCAACATTTTAGGGAGATAATTTAATATTTGCAACATTTTAGGAAGATAATTTAATATTTGCAACATTTTAGGAAGATAGTTTAATATTTGCAACATTTTAGGTAGATAGTTTAATATTTTCAACATTTTAGGAAGATAATTTAATATATGCAACATTTTAGGAATATAATTTAA
>NC_091210.1:18893821-18916321 GCF_040958095.1 Procambarus clarkii | reverse complement strand
TATGTGGGTTTCAGGAGACAGGTTTGTTGTGATATCAACTCCTAGATTTTTCTCTCTTTCAGTTTCATGAAGGACTTCATCCCCCATTCTGTATCCTGTGTCCGGCCTCCTGTTTCCACTGCCTAGATTCATTACTTTGCATTTACTCGGCTTGAACTTCAACAGCCATTTGTTGGACCATTCACTCAGTCTGCCTAGGTCATCTTGTAGCCTCCTACTATCATCCTCTGTTTCAATCCTCCTCATAATTTTTGCATCATCAGCAAACATTGAGAGAAATGAGTCTATACCCTCTGGGAGATCATTTACATATATCAGAAGCAGTATAGGTCCAAGGACTGACCCCTGCGGGACTCCACTGGTGACGTCTCGCCAATCTGAGACCTCACTCCTCACAGTGACTCGCTGTCTTCTATTACTTAGGTACTCCTCTATCCACCGAAGTACCTTCCCTTTCACTCCTGCCTGCATCTCCAGCTTTCGCACCAATCTCTAGTGTGGCACTGTGTCAAAGGCTTTCTGACAATCCAAAAATATGCAGTCTGTCCACCCCTCTCTTTCTTGCCTAATCGAAGAATTCAATTAATCCTGTGAGGCATGACTTACCATCCCTGAAGCCATGTTGATGTTGTGTCACAAAGTTTCTTCGCTCCAGATGTTCCACCAGCTTTTTTTTTTGCACAATTTTCTCCAATAGCTTGCATGGTATGCAAGTTAGGGATACTGGCCTGTAGATACTGTGTGTGTGTGTGTGTGTGTGTGTGTGTGTGTGTGTGTGTGTGTGTGTGTGTACTCACCTAGTTGTGCTTGCGGGGGTTGAGCTCTGGCTCTTTGGTTCCGCCTTGTGTGTGTGTGTGTGTGTGTGTGTGTGCCTGTCCTCTGTGCTTATATCCTTTAAAAGCCTCTACGAATATTGTTTTTGCATTACACTCTCTCTTTTCCCATCGTTTATCATCCTCCCCTGTCTGGACCCTCTCGTTCTCTCTCCCACTTTTCTAAACACACCAGCCTCGCTTTCCCATAAACATCATAGACCAAAATTTAACCAATATACGTTTGCAATTTATTCATGGTAGCGAAATATTTCTCTGAAATTTCCACACGTATATAGATTGGATCATTTGAGAACTGAACTCGGAACTGGTCTCAAAAGACTCAGTCAAGAGGATCAAAAGTGTCCTTTTGTATGCATCGTATATATTTAATAAGAGGGGGTATCTATTTTCCCCTCTACTCCTCTCCTGAAAGATTGTCAATATATTTTTTTCCCGGGAAAGGTTCTAATGTAATAACCATTACTTGCGTAGTTAACAATGGCAATTTTCGAAGTGACACATATTTTTGGGCCTAACTGCAACGTGGTACAGGGGTATACACCTATTCCCCCTGGCCCAATAGCCGACTCAATTGCTAGCAGTGTCCCACACTAAAACTATATCTTTTAGTCCCTTTCAAACAAGGGGAAAAAAAGGAGTGAAAATAAAAATGTATATACCGGATGTATGATATATATAGTACCCTTTTTAAATATATGTCCCTGAGCTGAGCAAACATGGCTCATGGTCTGTGTTCTGACAGGTGTTTGATGAGGTGATGGGACACATAAATTACCTTTAAAAACGCCTGTGTTGCGACCAGATCCCATTTACTGAGGCAGGTGTCGACGGTGGGGCTCGGGTTAGGGTGTGGCAGGTTGAAATATCAATATAGTGTGGCTGGTGGATCTATCCAGTGGTGTGTGGTTGGTGAATCCATCCCGGTGATGTAACCGGTTCATCCATCTGGAGAGAGTGGTTGAAAGTGCCATCCAGGTGGTACAGCCAGTTGATCTATCCAAAAGAGTATGACGGATAGAAATATCCGTAGGGATATGCTGGTGGAAATATCCAAACAGTGTGAATGGTGGATGAATCCAGATGGTGTAGCTGATGGCGCTTCTCACGTGGTATGAATTGGAATTATCGGAATAATTTCATCCGTCAGTTCATGTCAAGTTTTCTGGTCAATTCGTACCAGTGAAGGCACTGCATTCTTCCTTCACTATCGTTTTCAACTCTTCCATCCTTCTTTCACCACTGTTCCCGTCTCTTAATCACATAAACAGTCTCCAAATTCTCAAACTCGTCTCAAGAACATTAACAGCTAGATCTTAACGTTGTCTTGCCCCCTACTAGAACCTTTCATATACTTCAATAACACTGTTATTGAAGTATAACAACCATAACTTTCATATACTTCAATAACATATTCAATAACATTCCTGGCATCCCGGACATTCTTAGCGTAAATATGAGAAAGATCAAAGCTTTCTCATCTCACTGGAGGGCGCTATGATATCATAATATTATGGCGGTGAGGAACAAGATGTTGGACGATGGATGACATTGATGGGGTGTTGATAAGGTGCGTAGAAGGGACGAGGACTTGTAGGGCAGATGGGATAACACGTGTAGAAGATAGCATAGTGCTATAGTATCTACAACTGTTATAGATCTTGTAGTGATCTACAAGTGTTATAGATGATAGCACTTGTACAGATGTGAGAATAGAATGTGTAGAGCCATTGACGAGATGAATTATAGGAACCACAGGGCATAAAAAGGGACGAAAGATAGAAGAATAGTAGATAGGGTCACGATAACAAGCCTTAGAACACGATAACATACTTCAAGGGGTGGCTATCTTCGTAAATAAATAACATTTTACCATCTATATTAAATGATCCAATCACTGGTATTTATATGTACTTTATTATTTCAAATGCACTTAATTCCTCTTCTATACTTACATAACATTGTTCGGTGCCTACAGTTAGTTGACCTAATTATTTTTATAAATAGGTTTATTCAAAGCATATACCTATAGGATAGCAATAGGGATATGAGCACAGAATAGGAGTAGGGATATAAGAACAGGATAGCAAAGAGGCTATAAAGACAAGATAGCAGTAGGGATATGAGGATAGGATAGCAGTAGGGATATACAAACAGGATAGCAAAGGGGATATGAGGACAGGATAGCAGTAGTAATATGATGACAGGATATCAGTATGGATATGAGGAAAGGATAGCAGTAGGGATATAAGGACAGGATAGCAGTAGGGATATAAGGACAGGATAGCAGTAGGGATATGAGGACAAGATACCAGCTGAATTATGTTAGCAGAGATAAAAAATCAATTACTCAAACATGAATCAGCAAGGAATCGAACGTCGACCTGCAACCAGTGAAGTCGACCCCTTACCATCCTAGCAGTAAGGAAACAGCTCGCCACGAACACAAGGTACGAACACGAACGAACTTTAGTCATAAGTATGAAAACTGGTTCGTTGTAAGTCACTTCTCAAGATAACAACCAGGCTGTTGGGTCATTAGCGACCTCATAAATCTGGTTGACAGGGTCAGATAACCTAAACAATAGGATGGTTGACCCACCACCACCGTCTGGGGGTTACTTGTAACCTCAAACGGTGGGTTCTGTATCTAACCTGTATAGATACAGTTCTGTATCTGTGAGTTCTGTATCTAATCTCACCAGACTTTGCAGGGTGACTGGTGTGTTGTTCAGGCATGAGAGGGAAAAGGTCAGGGGTCGTCCCTATTCTGCTTGAAATGGCAAAATGCCCCATTTGTTAACCTTTCTAACAAACAGAGTCTTCACAATCAATAAAGTAGCAGAGTATCTACACATGAATAAAGTAAAAAGCAGAATGTCTACACATCAGTAAAGTAAAAAATAGAGTATCTATACATCAATAAAGTAACAATAAAAGAGTCACCACATCAATAAAGTAACCATCGGAGTGCCTACGCATCAATAAAGTAACAATCAGAGTGCCTACACATCAATAAAGTAACAATCAGAGGGCCTACACATCAATAAAGTAACAATCAGAGGGCCTACACATCAATAAAGTAACAATCAGAGGGCCTACACATCAATAAAGTAACAATCAGAGGGTCTACACATCAATAAAGTAACAATCAGAAGGCCTACACATCAATAAAGTAACAATCAGAGTGCCTACACATCAATAAAGTAACAATCAGAGTGCCTATACATCAATAAAGTGACAATCAGAGGGCCTACACATCAATAAAGTAACAATCAGAGGGCCTACACATCAATAAAGTAACAATCAGAGGGCCTACACATCAATAAAGTAACAATCAGAGTGCCTACACATCAATAAAGTGATAATCAGAGGGCCTACACATCAATAAAGTAACAATCAGAGGGCCTACACATCAATAAAGTAACAATCAGAGGGCCTACACATCAATAAAGTAACAATCAAAGGGCTACTCCTTAAGAGAGAGAAACCCCGGGAGATATGAAGACAGAGTGAAGCAACAGTGCCCAACTACTTCGACCATCGAAGCTCGAACGCCGACCTGCAAGCAGCGAGGGCGTGGCTCTTCCCACCAGTCCAAGTGACTTAATTACAAAGCAACTTGGGCATTGTTCGATGCATGTGGTGCGCGTCTGGTAATTATTAAAGTGAATAGGTGTGGACCAATTAAGTGTTTCAACTCGTTAACGGTAACTAGGCGATTGAATGATGTTGTTAGCAGCTTCTTACACGTAAGGAGAGGAGTTCTCTGGGATTCAACAGCATCTGTGGTCAGGAGCCGGTCGGCCGAGCGGACAGCACGCTGGACTTGTGATGCTGTGGTCCTGGGTTCGATCCCAGGCGCCGGCGAGAAACAATGGGCAGAGTTTCTTTCACCCTATGCCCTTGTTACCTAGCAGTAAAATAGGTACCTGGGGAGTTAGTCAGCTGTCACGGGCTGCTTCCTGGGGGTGGAGGCCTGGTCGAGGACCGGGCCGCGGGGACACTAAAAAGCCCCGAAATCATCTCAAGATAACCTCAAGATAACCTCAAGAAGATATCAATACATAGTGAAATGTGGATATATGTTCCCGTAGACTTTTACTGTAAATATTTAAAACTGAAATCCTGTCAACTGAAGAGTCAGAATTGACTCTTTTTCTTAATGAAGCTTTTCCGTGTTACTTAGCAGGATAACCTAAGATTTTCCGTGTTACTTAACAGGATAACCTAAGCTTTTCCGTGTTACTTAGCAGGATAACCTAAGATTTTCCGTGTTACTTAGCAGGATAACCTAAGATTTTCCGTGTTACTTAACAGGATAACCTAAGCTTTTCCGTGTTACTTAGCAGGATAACCTAAGCTTTTCCGTGTTACTTAGCAGGATAACCTAAGATTTTCCGTGTTACTTAGCAGGATAACCTAAGATTTTCCGTGTTACTTAGCAGGATAACCTAAGCTTTGCCGTGTTACCTAGCAGGATAACCTAAGCTTTGCCGTGTTACTTAGCAGGATAACCTAAGCTTTGCCGTGTTACTTAACAGGATAACCTAAGATTTTCCGTGTTACTTAACAGGATAACCTAAGATTTTCCGTGTTACTTAACAGGATAACCTAAGATTTTCCGTGCTACTTAGCAGGATAACCTAAGATTTTCCGTGTTACTTAACAGGATAACCTAAGATTTTCCGTGTTACTTAGCAGGATAACCTAAGATTTTCCGTGTTACTTAGCAGGATAACCTAAGATTTTCCGTGTTACTTAGCAGGATAACCTAAGCTTTTCCGTGTTAGAGGCATTATTTAAGCTTTTTCGTGTTAGTAGCATAATCTAAGTTGTTCCATGTTACTTAGTAGCATATTCTAAGTTGTTCCTTGTTACTTAGTAACCTAATCTAAGTGTTTCAGTGTTGCTGTATGGTCAATAACAGACTAGTCTCATGACCTTATATTTTTAGCGAGGGGCTGATACGAATAGTCAAGTGGAATGTCAACTCGAAAAATAAACATTACAACCAAGTTCTGGAATATGCTGGGTTTGGTAGATAAGGCAATACCATCTATCACCACATCCTAAGGTTCTCCAATGGCTGTGGAGGATGTGCCATTGTCATGGACCACTATGGCAACTTCGAGGCGCTCTTCAGACGCCCGCGGGGATGCTGAAGGATTTACAACTTCGCCTCTCCTGCTGTGCCTGTTCAATTCCGACGGTTCTGCGTTGAATTATTGCCGTTCCGTCGTTCCGCTAAAAGCAGCATGTCTGTGTGCGGGAGTTACACGTATGCAGACTGAGTTATTTAATGTGTGTGTGTGTGTTCACAACACACACACACGCACGCACACGCGCACGCACAAACACACACACACACACACACACACACACACACACACACACACACACACACACACACACACACACACACACACACACATAGTGGACAGCCCGTGGTGACACACACAGTGTCAGCCTGTGGTGGAGGCTGACTCCATACACAGTTTCAAATGTACATATGATAGAGCCCAATAGGCTCAGGAATCTGTACACCAGTTGATTGACAGTTGAGAGGCGGGACCACAGAGCCAGAGCTCAACCCCCGCAAGCACAAATAGGTGAGTACACACACACATGACATGCACTCTAAACTTCATGACATCTCAAACACAAATCCCATCAACATATAAGTAGTTCACAACGCATTCACTTGCCCTATGGCAACTTTCCTTGCTAGGAACACAGAGAGCACAAAAAAACATAAGAATTTAAAAAAAATTGTTTAAAAATTCTATTAGTCATACGAGCTTCTATTTACATTTCATTTACCTGGGTTCTAGGAAACTCGAACCACGGCCACAAGCGTATGAGGCAAACCTACCTATTTTCATACGTGCTCCTATTTACACCCACACACTCACTCACACAATAACTAGCAGTGACTTTCTTGTACCTCTTCCAACTATTATACATCTTGAAGTTATCTTAGAGCCGTTCGTTATCGAAGCGAAGATGTGGTTAAATAGTTCGCTCGCTTCGACTCTTTACGTAATGAATGATTGTGTGGTTATGAAGTTGTTAATAGGTTGTATTATAAAAATATATTTTATATATATTGATAATACAATATATATTTATATTATATATATATATATATATATATATATATATATATATATATATATATATATATATATATATATATATATATATATATATATATATATATATATAAAATATTTACACTTTATTTAATATTTGGTTTAATTAGTTGATTTTCATTTGAATTTGTACATTTTTTTGTATTTTATAATAGAATGTTATATTTTGTATGACATCAGACAATTCTGCCGGTCATTCTATATCCAAATGATAGAAATGATGATAGACAATGCTGAAAAGTTACTATAGAAATTATAGAAATGGCATGGCTATATAATTTTTTGGTAATGTGTTATAATATACTCTTGCATGTAATTTTAATTAGTTATTTTCTATTGTTTATATCCTCTTGCTCATCAACTTAACCCTGAAAACAGGAAGAGGAATCCAGTCAACTGAGGTTGAAAAGAATTAACGTAATTACATGAAAAGTAATTACAATTTAGAGTGTTAATGGGAGATTCCTAATTAAATCCGGCTCTTTGGGAGAGCTAAAGGAACTCTATTAGGTGAGTTACGATTGGGCTGCACATTTAGGTGAGTATTGCTAGGTGACTACTGTAGTGAGTACAGAAAGGTGAATACAGTTGGTGAGTACAGTTTGGAGAGTACTTCCAGGTGTGAGTACTTAGGTAACTTTCCTTCAGGGTAGTCTGATGAGTACTTAGGTAACTTTCCTTCAGGGTAGTCTGATGAGTACTATCAAGTGAGTAGTTTCAGGCGAGTACACATACGTAAATATGACCAGGTGATTACAGATATTCAAGTACATTAGGTGATTACAGTTGATTACAGCTATTGGCTTTTAGGGGAGTACAAGGAGTAGAGTACACTTATGTGAGATTAACCAGGAGAGTACACATAGGTGACAATAATCAGGAGAGTACATTGAGTACAATCAGGAGAGTACATTGAGTACAATCAGGAGAGCACAATCATGTAAGTCCACCGGACCCACCTGGATGTCAGACTCTTGACACGTTCGGCTTTAACGCGTCCCAGAGCACTAGAGAGTGGTGAGAACCCCAGTCCTAGCCCCCTCAGGGCCGGACTTTTCTTCCCAGAGCACTAGAGAGGAGTGAGAACCCCAGTCCTAGCCCCCTCAGGGCAGGACTTTTCTTCCCAGAACACTGGACTTGGGTGAGGACCCCCAGTCCTAGCCCCCTCAGTGCCGGACTTTTCTTCCCAGAGCATTGGACTTGGGTGAGGACCCCCTGTCCTAGCCCCCTCAGGAATGGACTTTTCTTCCTATGAACTTAGGTAAGAACCCCCAGTCCTAGCCCCCTCAGGGCCGGACTTTTCTTCCCAGAGCATTGGACTTGGGTGAGGACCCCCAGTCCTAGCCCCCTCAGGACCGGACTTTTCTTCCTATGAACTTAGGTAAGAACCCCCAGTCCTAGCTCCCTCAGTGCCGGACTTTTCTTCCCAGAGCATTGGACTAAGGTGAGGACCCCCAGTCCTAACTCCCTCAGGGCCGGACTTATCTTCACTGGACCCAAGTCCGACAAGAGTTGACCACTCTGTGTGTACGTCCAACGTGTAGTGCTTACCTAGATGTTCTTGTGAGGTTGGACTTAAGCTCCTGAATAGCTAGTGAGCACAGCAATATACTTAAGTAAACAATGCTAGAAACTAAGTAACTAGCAAGTACAACTAGATATTATGAAATTAGTACTCACCACTGAAATTTAGAAAACTAGTAAATACTACTAGCACTTAAAACTCTAGTAAATTCTGCTACCATTAGTAGCTACTACTAACACCGTAGAAATTAGTTAACTCTACTAGCAATATCATAGCTAGTAAGCACTACTAGCAACAGGGAGACGATTCCTGCAATCCATACAAATCTAGAGAGGAACAATGCAACTTCAGTCTGCTTCAGTTCTGCAATCATGGCTGTGTTGCAGGAAATTGTCCTCTCAATTTACTCGTTGCATGAGAGACTTCTGTCCACAGTCAAGCTTTAATAGAGCTCTGTGTCTCTCCTGTCCATAGCTAGGCTTTAATAGAGCTCTCCTGTCCATAGCTAGGGTTTAATAGAGCTCTCCTGTCCATACCTAGGGTTTAATAGAGCTCTGTGGCTCTCCTGTCCAGAGCTAGGTTTTAATAGAGCTCTGTGTCTCTCCTGTCCATAGCTAGGGTTTAATAGAGTTCTGTGTCTCTCCTGTCCATAGCCAGGGTTTAATAGAGCTCTGTGTCTCTCCTGTCCATAGTCAGGCTTTAATAGAGCTTTTCTGTCCATAGCTAGGGTTTAATAGAGCTCTGTAACTCTCCTGTCCATAGCTAGGCTTTAAAAGAGCTCTCCTGTCCATAGCTAAGCTTTAATAGAGCTCTGGGTCTCTCCTGTCCACAGACAGGTTTTAATAGAGCTCTGTGTCTTTTTTCATCCACATCAAGGCTTTAATAGAGCTTAAAATAGCTTAAAATAATAGACCCAGCTTAGAGCTTCGTCTTTCCTGTACACTGTCAAGATTTACTGCGGCTCTAGATCTCTTCTATCCACAGTTTGGTTCTATCTGTTCTCTAAATCACACGTTTCCACATCCAGGCTTTTAAATATCTGACAGGAAAAATATGTGGCTATGGAATCTTTCTGAGAAATAGATTTGTTTACATATGTCAATGTAATTTGTTGCATTAGTTTCAAAACACCATTTTTCCACGTTCTTTCCATGTTTTAAAGAACCTTTTTAGCTATTTATTAACTGAATTAAAGTATATTTTTAATCATAATGTTACTCATTTGTAGTTATATATATGTATAAAATCATAGAGAACAGTCCTATATCACTTAATTGGCATTTAAGGTCTCTTGGGTAATTGGAGATCATCTGTTTTGATGATATTGTTGGAATAATCATGCTCATCAACTTGTGTCTGTCTTGGAACATGAGTCTCTACTCATCATATTCATACTCGGTGGTAAATATATAATGAACGCCCTGTATCATTGTAGATCAGATTATCTGGGAACGTTTTGATATACACTGTAGCAGTGTAAGACTACCAGAGACAGTGATATCAGTATCAGGTTCAGTATCTAAGATAACTCTATAAGTTATCAAGTGGCGAGTTATTGTAACTCTATAATAACTCTATAATTTACACAACAGTGTAAATTATATGTGATGTTTGGAAAGTCTATTTCCTTCACAGAAATATCTGATAATGCGGTATTAATTTATTATTTAATAAACTTGTATGTGGAATCTCTCTTTAAGGTCATATTGAATGTCGGTGATGAGTCACAATAACGTGGCTAAAGTATGTTGACCAGACCACACACTAGAAGGTGAAGGGACGACGACGTTTCGGTCCGTCCTGAACCATTCTCAAGTCAATTGTCGACTTGAGAATGGTCCAGGACGGACCGAAACGTCGTCGTCGACTTGAGAATGGTCCAGGACGGACCGAAACGTCGTCGTCGACTTGAGAATGGTCCAGGACGGACCGAAACGTCGTCGTCGACTTGAGAATGGTCCAGGACGGACCGAAACGTCGTCGTCGACTTGAGAATGGTCCAGGACGGACCGAAACGTCGTCGTCGACTTGAGAATGGTCCAGGACGGACCGAAACGTTGTCGTCCCTTCACCTTCTAGTGTGTGGTCTGGTCAACATATTGAATATCATTGTTCACTAAAATATTATTTTTTCTTAACAAAAATCATAAAATATATGTATATATATTTAAGGTTTATATCGAGGTTGCTACAACGTCGAACTACTGACCTTTCCCAGGATGCAAGCCAGCAACAGTTGCCTAACTCCCGGGTACCTATTTAATGCTAGGTGAACAGATGAATTAGCTGAAAGAAAATGCCCAGCTATTTCCGTCTCATATGGAAGACTCTGAAGGGAGATGGCTTGATATACTTCTTCATGTAACCTATTATCTTCAACCTATTGCTAAGTCTGTTTTCTCTCAATAGGGTGATGATGTTCCATGGAGATTTTGACCTATTTCTAGTGTATGGTTCCCTATTCTTGTTGGTCGGAAGCCTGGTACCCTTGTCGAAGCCTACTGTCCAACAATTGACATTCTTTGGGACGCAACCCACAACAGCTAACTAATTCCTATGCCCTGTTGGGTCCAACAATTGACATTCTTTGGGACGCAACCCACAACAGCTAACTAGTTCCTATGCCCTGTTGGGTGAGAGAGGAATTAGATATATACAAACATATGAGGGGGCCTCGTAGCCTGGTGGATAGCGCGCCGGACTCGTAATTCTGTGGCGCGGGTTCGATTCCCGCATGAGGGAGAAACAAATGGGCAAAGTTTCTTTCACCCTGAATGCCCCTGTTACCTAGCAGTAAATAGGTACCTGGGAGTTAGTCAGCTGTCACGGGCTGCTTCCTGGGGGTGGAGGCCTGGTCGAGGACCGGGCCGCGGGGACACTAAAAGCCCCGAAATCATCTCAAGATAACCTCAAGATAACCTCAAGAAACATTCCCAAATGCCTTGTCCTGCAAGGGAATCGAACCCACGGCCAGTAAGTCAGGAGTCGACCGTTCATCACTCTCTGTTCCAGATAGTTTTCTCTCTGCATAGTTAAGGATCTCTTGCACCTCAGATCTTGAAGATAAAGCCGAACAATTTGAGTTTGTGTAAACGACTTGGCTTGATATAAGCAATCAGCAGAGATTTGACACGATATTTACATAAGGAGGCGAATGTTGATACTACAATCCCCATGTTGATGAAATCCCTATTGGATTGTAATCCCTATTGGAATGTAATCCCTATTGGAATGTAATCCCTATTGGAATGTAATCCCTATTGGAATGTAATCCCTGTGTTGTTACATAGTGTCAATTAACACCGTACAGGCCAGGAGTGAGTGTGTATAGTGAAGAATGCCTCCTGGGGAGTTTCCCTTGCACTCGAATGAGTGAATGAGTGAACACATGCATAATGAGAGATAACGCGGATGACATTGACAAATGAAACACACTTGAAAGCGAGGAAAGATAAGAAAGATACAGAAAATGAGACATATAATGCATAGGACTATCAGAGGTCCAATCTATTATGTGTCTCATTTATTCACTCACAGAATAAATTTTAGAGTGGTCCAATCACATATCTGACGCTTCGTTCATTCTTGCCCAGGATTTATTATTTACGAAACCTGTGCATCTCTCCTCAATCATTACTGCTTTGTTTACATCTATTAAACAGGTTATGAGTTCCGGAGCACTACAAATTTGTATATAACAAAAATAACAATTGCCAGCCTGTAAACTGTTTAATATAAGCCAGCAAAGCCGCCACAACTTACGAAAGATATACAGGTTTCGTCAGGAATTACAAAAATACTTGATGAAACCTGGAAACTCACCAGAGGACACACACAGTGGAGAGAACATACATATCCTCTTTAACTTTCACACACTCTCCCTGGGTCAGCCTTTTCCGCAAGAATTCCGTAAATCAATAAAAATAACTGGAGGAGAAACTCAATAAAATGTGCCTCGGGTATTGTATTAGTTGAATAAAGATACCTGGTAATAGATTAGATTATGTACTAATGTTAAATATTGCATTGGATTAGATTAACTTGTTCTAACTTATTCTGCTGGACGTCGAGTCCCAAGGGAGGGTCAATACTGTACTGCTAGTCCCATTGGGGGTCAATACTGTACTGCTAGTCCCATTGTGGGTCAATACTGCACTTCCAGTCCCAAGGGAGGGTCAATACTGCACTTCCAGTCCCAAGGGAGGGTCAATACTGCACTTCCAGTCCCAAGGGGGGGTCAATACTGCACTTCCAGTCCCAAGGGAGGGTCAATACAGCACTTCCAGTCCCAAGGGAGGGTCAATACAGCACTTCCAGTCCCAAGGGAGGGTCAATACAGCACTTCCAGTCCCAAGGGAGGGTCAATACAGCACTTCCAGTCCCAAGGGAGGGTCAATACAGCACTTCCAGAACCAAGGGGGGGTCAATACTGCACTTTCAGTCCCAAGGGAGGGTCAATACTGCACTTCCAATCCCAAGGGAGGGTCAATACAGCACTTCCAATCCCAAGGAGGGGTCAATACAGCACTTCCAGTCCCAAGGATGGGTCAATACAGCTCTTCCAGTCCCAAGGATGGGTCAATACTGCACTTCCAGTCCCAAGGATGGGTCAATACAGCACTTCCAGTCCCAAGGGAGGGTCAATACTGCACTTCCAGTCCCAAGGGAGGGTCAATACTGCACTTTCAGTCCCAAGGGAGGGTCAATACAGCACTTCCAGTCCCAAGGGAGGGTCAATACAGCACTTCCAGTCCCAAGGGAGGGTCAATAATGCACTTCCAGTCCCAAGAGTGGGTCAATACAGCACTTCCAGTCCCAAGGGAGGGTCAATACAGCACTTCCAGTCCCAAGGGAGGGTCAATACAGCACTTCCAGTCCCAAGGGAGGGTCAATACAGCACTTCCAGTCCCAAGGGTGAATCAATACAGCACTTCCAGTCCCAAGGGAGGGTCAATACTGCACTTCCAGTCCCAAGGATGGGTCAATACTGCACTTCCAGTCCCAAGGGTGAGTCAATACTGCAAATCCAGTCCCAAGGGAGGGTCAATACAGCACTTCCAGTCCCAAGGGAGGGTCAATACAGCACTTCCAGTCCCAAGAGTGGGTCAATACAGCACTTCCAGTCCCAAGGGTGAGTCAATAATGCACTTCCAGCCCCAAGGGAGGGTCAATACTGCATTTCCAGTCCCAAGGGTGGGTCAATACTGCACTTCCAGTCCCAAGGAAGGGTCAATACTGTACTGCTAGTCCCAAGGGAGGGTCAATACAGCACTTCCAGTCCCAAGGGAGGGTCAATACAGCACTTCCAGAACCAAGGGGGGGTCAATACTGCACTTTCAGTCCCAAGGGAGGGTCAATACTGCACTTCCAATCCCAAGGGGGGGGTCAATACAGCACTTCCAGTCCCAAGGATGGGTCAATACAGCACTTCCAGTCCCAAGGGAGGGTCAATACTGCCCTTCCAGCCCAAAGGCTGGCCCAATAACGTACCCTCGTACCCACATCACAATCGTAGCCTGCCCCACAGTCCCAATACGTCCAACCATGGAATATTTATAACCAATATGCAAGACAAACATTGCAGGCCTCTGCCCCGGGGCGCCGTCACTACGACCCGTTGGAAAGTCCCGCCAAAATGCTGTAGTTTACATTCAGGCGGGAGGGTCGGGGAGAGTTCTGTGTTGTTTATTTACCTTGAATCCGGATTTTGCCATGAATCCGGATTGCTGACGCTAGAACCGAGTGCAGGTGTCAGAGTCGCCTGCTGGTAGAGGAGACTAGAGTGTAGTTACTAGGACTGAGTGCATGGACCATCACAGGAGATGGTAGTATCAGAGGAAGTGAAATAAGAAAACAAGTGAGGAACTACAAACGAGGATCAAAGAGAGAATGAGTGATAAAGAGGAGACAGAGACAGATAAACTAAGCTTTACGAAAACACTTGAAAGTGAGGAAAGATCAACAAGATACAGAAAATTAGAAATATAATACATAGAATTATCAGACAGTGAGACACTAAAAGATAGAGATAAAAATGTATATATATATATATATATATATATATATATATATATATATATATATATATATATATATATATATATATATATATATATATATATATATATATATATATATTTCAGTTGCATATTGTCCTGGGGACCATTCAGGCTTGTTCGCATATATATATATATATATATATATATATATATATATATATATATATATATAATATATATATATATATATATATATATATATATATATTTTTACTGAAGGTTCTAAGGAAAAGCCACAATTATTGAAGACTGATGGTGGAGACTCAGGTCTTGATGTATGGATCACTTCAGCCGGATTTGTGGAGAGGAAAAGAGATGATTGATAACAGCCAAAGTTCCCCAATTCTTTTTGAAATGAAATTGATCCTAATAATGTACATGTACACCTTTGCTGAACATTGAGCACCAGGAAGAACGTACAGGACTTGATCTGTTCTAGTTTGAAGTACCAGTAGGTCGTATATTTATCATAAAGAACTATTAGAATGTATGTCTAGAGGAAGAAGCAAAGACTACATATAAATACGCAAAGAGGATTAATAATTTTATGCTTATTCGGACTAATGAGAATCAGAATCCTTAGATTAGGAGATGCGTATCGATTCGTACGCTTCTGGGAGAGCAAAACTACTTCATTTTAGACATTTACTAATAGGCAAGAACAGGCTACACTCTCAATTGTCCCTCCAACTTCCAAACCAAACCGATGCTTTCGTGAATGAGTCGTTATCTACTGACACACAGAATGATTTTTTTTCACTCTGTTCAAATAGTTTTGTGAAATTTTTTGTCTTTAAGGTCGACTGTTTATGTGAATTTCAGTTTCTTTTGGACCACAACACTAAGTCTCTGAGAGATTCCAGTGTGTCACAGTGATTGGCAAATCCTTGAGGCTATTTCCACAAGGTTATAAGTCTCCCAAAGGTTCCTAAATGGGCCTACAACCTATATAAATCCTAATCCTAAATCCGTGCTTGAATATAAAAGAAGGGACAGTGAACATGACCAATCATAGCTCATCGAGGCATCCAAGTGACCAATCACAGCTCATCGAGGCATCCAAGTGACCAATCACAGCTCATCGAGGCATCCAAGTGACCAATCACAGCTCATCGAGGCTCCAGAATTATCAATTACAGCTCATTGAGGCTCCTAAGTAACCAATCTCAGCACATCATGGCTCCCAAAAGCGATTAGGTCACCAATCACAGCTCCCCGTGGCTCTTAAATGACCAATCATATCTGACTGAAGCATTTAATTGGCCAATCACAGCTTCTCGAGGCTTCAGAGTAAACAATTAACAGTTCCAGAGGCTCCAGTGTGACTAATCGCAGTTCTCCGATTCACCAGAGAGACCAATCACAGCTCATCGAGGACCCCAGGTGACCAATCACTGGCTCCTAACCAAAAATTTACCGAGATGTAAGTCGCTCTCAACTTAAGAACACTACAGAGAGCCACCAAACTTCTCTCCAACATTCTTCCATTGGAACACAAACTTTGTCTTCCTCCCAATACGACGAAGGTATTCAGAGAACCAAGTTTTGGAAACAATTACCCAGTGGTCACACTATCTTAGAGCAGCACCAATTCAACGTCGAATGGTCTTTATCGACGTTGATTCAGTGTTAAAATTAACGTTGGTGTCATTGATTCAATGTCGAATCAATGCCACTCCTGGATATTGGGCCTACTGGGGTATAGTGTTGTGTAGCGTTTTTTTCAGAGTCGACTTGAGAATGGTCCAGGACGGACCGAAACGTCGTCGTCCCTTCACCTTCTAGTGTGTGGTCTGGTCAACATATTTCAGCCACGTTATTGTGACTCCTCGTCTGCACATATTTTTGTGTATAGGGCTGATGATTACTGCTCAGGGATGACTTACAAGCCTCACTGGTAAGCCAAATTCTTGAAGGAATTCAGTTCTCTTGAACCTATTCAGAGAAGGATGATAAAATTAATTCCCAGACACCAGGAACCTTCCATGTAAAAGACAAAATTAGTCTGACTTCCACTACAATAACAAAGACTATGGGAGGACTTCTGCCATAACCAGAACTGTTGTTTCATAATAAAACAAGGATTAATACAAATAAACAAAGAAATGTTAGAAACGGGAGAATTGATCCTACAGAACTGCCAATATATAATGAATTCATAACATTTAATCTTCTGACTTGGTCTAAATTGGTGAATTAGTTATGAATTAATCAATAAATTATACCATTTACAGCATGTCTGTGTTAAGAGTAGTGGTAGAAACTTACTGTACGACATTTGGCCCCAAGCGTTGCCTGAGGAAGGTAGCTGGTTTTCAATTCGTCGCTGGGCATGAAGGAGTTATTGTGTGTACTGCAAGAATGCCTTAGCAGATAATTCCTGGTTTACAATTAGTTACGCGGACTAATGAGAATTGGAGTTCTTAGACTAGGAATCTTGCATCGATTCTTATGCTTCTGGGAGAGCAAACTACTTCACCACTCATATATAGAATGTATGTTTACCAAATGTAACTTCAAGGGTACACCAAAGTGTTTGTGAATAGTTGGAGTAAACTTGGAGAGGATATTGTACATCTTGGGGTTTACAAGGGGTATTCCTACAATGTGCTTCCATCAGAAGTTTTTTGGGGGTTTACCAAGAATGCCTTAGATGTAAAGCCTTATCCCAATCAATAAGGGATTCTGATATTTAGAGAAATTGTCAGCAGGTATTGCCTTGTGTTATGCTAAAGAAGAATGTTCTTTGTAGAAATCAAAGTAAATAACTACACCCACTTATTCACCTCCTGAGTAATGTGTGAAGAGGAATTAATAATATACTTTAGACAGGTTAATTAGGAATATTTTCCCCTAGGGGGCCGAGTTTAGTACCTCTACACAGGTGGGACCAATAATATATATTGTGTTATAATAAGAAAACCCTACAACACAACACCTGGGGTTGTTTTACTGATAATTCACAACTAGTATTATTAATAATATTATACATTTCTTCCACCCACTCGTGAACAACTTCACTATTGTGTACAAATACAATAACAAGTTATGTTATTACTAACAATGGCTAAAAAACAGCCTTTGTTTTTAGCCTTTTAACAAAGGCTAAAAACAAGGAAATATATTTTTAACACAGAGCATTCCAGAGATCAGGCATAAACAAACTTTAGAAGTTTGACTTTAAAAATAAGAAGCAAGGAAATGTTGCTTTGCAAATAGTTATTAATTTATAACACACGATGCCTGGGAGGATAACCAACAGGGGATAGCCAGAATTTTTTCGAGTTAAGTTTCAACATATATACGAATAAGTTTGTTTCTGTGTATAAACAGGAAACAAACTTTTTCTTTTGTCGTATGTTCGTAATTTTCTGTTTTTTTTTAACATTTATATTTGTTTTGGTCTCTGCATTTTTTTTTATTTTATTGTAAATAAAATAAATACTTTAGGATTAGATTGGCCTTTTTAGCTACCTGTGTGTGTGTGTGTGTGTGTGTGTGTGTGTGTGTGTGTGTGTGTGTGTGTGTGTGTGTGTGTGTGTGTGTACTCACCTAGTTGTACTCACCTAGTTGTGTCTGCAGGATCGAGCATTGACTCTTGGATCCCGCCTTTCGAGCATCGGTTGTTTACAGCAATGACTCCTGTCCCATTTCCCTATCATACCTGGTTTTAAAATTATGAATAGTATTTGCTTCCACAACCTGTTCCTGAAGTGCATTCCATTTCCCCACTACTCTCACGCTAAAAGAAAACTTCCTAACTTCCTAAATTCTGGCTATCCCCTGTTGGTGTGTGTGTGTGTGTGTGTGTATGTGTGTGTGTGTGTGTGTGTGTGTGTGTGTGTGTGTGTGTACTCACTTATTTGTACTCACCTATTTGTGCTTGCGGGGGTTGAGCTTTGGCTCTTTGGTCCCGCCTCTCAACTGTGTGTGTGTGTGTGTGTGTGTGTGTGTGCGTGCGTGTGTGTGTGTGTGTGCGTGTGTGTGTGTGTGTGTGTGTGTGTGTGTGTGTGTGTGTGTGTGTGTGTGTGTGTACACAATAAGGAAGAACCTCAACGATACTTAACCTGTACCCAATACAGGTTACAAAAGGTACCCAAACCTTTTCTGTAGCTCACCTGAATTATTTTATATTTCTCAAACTTGATATTTAGATAACCTACCAAATGAACGATAAATATAACACTCCCGGCTCCCAATAGTCGCATTCTGGACGTAGATACGACACATACTGGGCGTCGTGAATGAGAAATAAGGCTCATAATTTATCATTAATATCAGCACTATGATGAAGAACCCCCATGAGAACATCAGCGCCATTACAAAGTTGCGGACTAACCGTGGACTAAGTTGCCTCCAACTTTACGTCATAAAAAAAGCGAAAGGCACAAAATGCTTGATAAGTTGTGCTTGCAACTTAAAATGAAAATCCTGATGGAAATGAAAGCGGGGAATGCCGTCGGGATATGGGTAAAGGAGATGCAGAAATTTTGTTCATGGGCTGCAGGCAGGAGAAAAGTATGTACCTCTTTCTAACCTAACCTAACTTAACCTCACCTAACCTAGCCTAACCTAACCTAACTTAACCTTAACACAACCTAATCTAACCTAACCTGCCTGAACCTAAACTTGTGTTGTGTGTGTGTGTGTGTGTGTGTGTGTGTGTGTGTGTGTGTGTGTGTGTGTGTGTGAGTGTGTGTGTGTGTGTGTGTGTGTGTGTGTGTGTGTGTGTTTACTCTCTGTGTCTGGAGAATCGAGCTATTAGCTCTTGGATCCCGCCTTTCTAACCAATCAATTTTCTTCTATTATATCTACTACATGTACTTCTCTTTAACACACACACACACACACACACACACACACACACACACACACACACACACACACACACACACAGGAAGCAACCCGTAGCAGCTGTCTAACTCCTAGATACCTATTTACTTCTAGGTGAACAGATACATTAGGGTGAAAGAAACTCTGTCCATTTCTTTCCGCCTTCACTGATAATCGATAAACATAACATAGGAAATAATAGGTCTCAAAAATATGAAAAAAAATTAATTGGAATGAAAAATAAAGACTAATGAATTAATTTAACATTAAACAAATAATTATTCCAAACAAAGTCAATTAAAGACCCGGACATTAACCATCGCCTCGAGCAAGACCTCCAAAAATATTTTAATCCGATTATGTAAATATATATATAGATATCATAGTATTTTTTATTTATTTTTAAACATTTCTGTGTTGAATTTGGCATATGATTAGCAGCCTTGTTCCTGGAGGCATTGCATTCATCATGATAATATTCTCAAGAGTGGATTAAGTTATTGCAGAGCTCTAAGGAACTAATACAAGCATAGTATACATCTTTATCATAAGCTGTTGTGTTTGTAAATCGGAGTTTAAGTTAATTTCGGCGGTAATTAACCAGCTAACGCCATCTATGGGTATAAAATTAAGCTATCAGCAGTCAAAACAGCTGACCATAGGGGTGGGTTGTTGTGGTAGAGGAAGCGTTCCCGCGCTTGTAGTACATTGGTGGAAATTCTTTGTTTACATTCACCACAACAGCCAATCACAGGAAGAGATCAGCCACATGCTCCGCCCACTTCATATCATTGGTGTACACCACGAACACTAATTATGGCATTCTGTTTCAACTCTAATTTTCCAGATATACGAACTTTTGCAACCATTTAAAAATTGTTTATTAAGTGATAGATAACGTAGGATATAACAGTTGTTATTAATAAAATTGCCTGACTACCTAACCTGTGACGTCATTAGTGGGTGGGACTTTATGCTAAATTCTGCCAATAGATGGAGCCTCTTGTCAAGTGCAAACACGCGCATGATCGGTGCTCAATCCCAGCGGTCACAAGTAGATGAGTACATGTATCTCACTATATTTACATGATATTTACTCTCTTTCTCTCTCTCTCTCTCTTTCTTTCTCTCTCTCTCTCTCTCTCTCTCTCTCTCTCTCTCTCTCTCTCTCTCTCTCTCTCTCTCTCTCTCTCTCTCCCTCTCTCTCTCTCTCTCTCTCTCTCTCTCTCTCTTGTTTCTTTGTTGATTGGCACGCATTGCGTCAATGTGACTATGTGAGCAAGTGTCACATTAAGTCCTGTTGGCTCACGGCTCACTGGGGCCATTGTTAGTGAGAAGTCTGCAGAAGAGGTTCTCCAAGCTGTTCCCCCAGCCACACACCCCAGCCACACCCCAGCCACACACCCCCAGCCACACACCCCAGCCACACACCCCCAGCTACACACCCCAGCCACACCCCGCAGCCACACCTCAGCCACACCCCAGCCACACCCCCAGCCACACCCCCCCAGCCACACCCCTGCCACACCCCAGCCACACCCCCCAGCCACACCTCAGCCACACCCCGCAGCCTCACCTCAGCCACACACCCCAGCCACACCCCCAGCCACACCCCCAGCCACACCCCCCAGCCACACCCCAGCCACACACCCCAGCCACACACCCCCAGCCACACCTCAGCCACACCCCAGCCACACCCCCCCAGCCACACACCCCAGCCACACACCCCCAGCCACACACCCCCAGCCACACCTCAGCCACACCTCAGCCACACCCCCAGCCACACCCCCCCAGCCACACCCCCAGCCACACCCCCCCAGCCACACCCCCAGCCACACCCCCCAGCCACACCCCTGCCACACCCCAGCCACACCCCAGCTACACCCCCAGCCACACCCCCCAGCCACACCCCTGCCACACCCCAGCCCCACACCCCAGCCACACCCCCCAGCCACACCCCCCAGCCACACCCCCCAGCCACACACCCCAGCCACACCCCCAGCCACACACCCCAGCCACACCTCAGCCACACCCCAGCCACACCCCAGCCACACACCCCAGCCACACACCCCAGCCACACCCCAGCCACACACCCCAGCCACACCCCTGCCACACCCCAGCCACACCTCAGCCACACCCCCAGCCACACCCCAGCCACACCCCAGCCACACCCCGCAGCCACACCCCCAGCCACACACCCCAGCCACACCCCCAGCCACACCCCCAGCCACACACCCCAGCCACACCCCCAGCCACACACCCCAGCCACACCTCAGCCACACCCCAGCCACACCCCAGCCACACACCCCAGCCACACACCCCAGCCACACCCCAGCCACACACCCCAGCCACACCCCTGCCACACCCTAGCCACACCTCAGCCACACCCCCAGCCACACCCCAGCCACACCCCAGCCACACCCGCAGCCACACCCCCAGCCACACACCCCAGCCACACACCCAGCCACACACCCCCAGCCACACACCCCAGCCACACCTCAGACACACACCCCAGCCACACCCCCCAGCCACACCCCCCAGCCACACCCCAGCCACACCTCAGACACATTTCAACACGGAAAATGCTAGTTTAAGAAACCCGCAATAAAAAGAAATTGCCTATTGAATTGTGGAAATATGTTTAGCATCCTTCGGCGTCTACACAAAAAAATTCTTATTTGTTTTCCCCATTTCTCTTTCATTTTTTTTGCTTATATATATATATATATATATATATATATATATATATATATATATATATATATATATATATATATATATATATATATATATATATATTCTTTTCCCCTGAAGGTTTCGAACCCTGACAGCTAGTGCCTCATGCCCCATGGCGTGTCCAGCACTGTTACCACTAGGCCACACTGACTGTACAAAAGAACTGGAAGTCGTCTGACCTTTAACCCAAGTCCCGACGGCTGCCGGTGAAAATTTTGGGCACAGATATTTCATCACCTCACTTCATCATGCTGGGGTTCACAGGAGTATCATGTGTGTGTCAATGCCTGAATGGTCTCCAAGCTAACATGCATTATTCTGTGCCCAAATGGTTATGGTTAGCTGTCGGGACTAGGGTT
>NC_091210.1:18878821-18888821 GCF_040958095.1 Procambarus clarkii | reverse complement strand
AGCACCAGGAGGCTGTTTATAACAATAACAACAGTTGATTGGCAAGTTTTCATGCTTGTAAACTGTCTAATAAATGTAACCAAAGCCGTCAAAGATTGAGAAAAGATGTACACGTTCGTAAGTGCTGGCGTAACTGCTTGGTGAATCTGGCCCTTGATCGTTTGAGCTCGTGAATTGGAGGACATTAATCACGCCATTCAGTGCGTGCTTGTACGGTCGTATAGCCATGGGGAAAGTTTTAGTCAGCTCGGTGATTAAAAGTTCAAACTTGGAGCTGGAATGATGATAGTTGTAATATATGAGAATGGTCTTTAATGCCCAGGAAATGTATATATGTATGAGCTTTAATGGCTAGGAAATGTGTGAAATTATCTCAGTGGTATAGCTGTTATAAAGGAATGACTGATTACCTATATGAAGGAGAGGGAGAGAGAGAGAAGAAGAGAGAGATAGACAGAGATAGACACAGACAAAGATAGACACATAGACAAACATTGATCACTCACAGGTCAACACCTGTGAAGTGTTGACCAGGGTCAACACCAGGCAGCATCTCCTGAAGGCAGCATCTTGTGAAAGCAGCATCTCCTGAAGGCAGCATCTCCTGAAGGCAGCATCTCGTGAAGGCAGCATCTCCTGAAGGTAGCATCTCCTGAAGGCAGCATCTCCTGAAGGCAGCATCTTGTGAAGGCAGCATCTCCTGAAGGCAGCATCTCCTGAAGGCAGCATCTCCTGAAGGCAGCATCTCCTGAAGGCAGCATCTTGTGAAGGCAGCATCTCCTGAAGGCAGCATCTCCTGAAGGCAGCATCTCCTGAAGGCAGCATCTCCTGAAGGCAGCATCTCCTGAAGGCAGCATCTTGTGAAAGCAGCATCTCTTGAAGGCAGCATCTCCTGAAGGCAGCATCTTGTGAAGGCAGCATCTCCTGAAGGCAGCATCTTGTGAAAGCAGCATCTCCTGAAGGCAGCATCTCCTGAAGGCAGCATCTTGTGAAAGCAGCATCTCCTGAAGGCAGCATCTCCTGAAGGCAGCATCTGGTGATTCAAGATAAAATCAGAACGAGGGGGACACCTTCAAAGAGCCTAATAAGCGACATCACTAAGATCCTAAAGAACTGCTTGAACTGGCGAACCACACTATCCAATTTTTCTATTTTCTATCCAATTCTAACCAATTAACTATTTCATTTGCCAGCCACAGACGCGGCCACACATTAATACAATGGTATCCGGCTAGTGTAGATTTCCTTCTGTCCTCTATAGAGAAGGTTAGTGGGAATAGTGTAAATTGAAACACGAATGGAGGTTGTAGTGGTGAGAGATGGTGGTTGAGGGGTAGTGGTGGTGGTGGTTGAGGGATAGTGGTAGTGAGGGTGTGGTAGGGAGTGTAGGAGAAGCCTTGCCGGAGCTTGTATTGATTGCCACAAGGTCAGAGTGGGAGCGTCTTGTCCCTGCCCTCAGCCCTCTGCCCTCAGCCCTCTGCCCTCAGTTCCTGCCCTTAGTTCCTGCCCTTAAGCTCTGCCCTCAGGCCCTGCCCTCAGGCCCTGCCCTCAGGCCCTGCCCTCAGGCCCTGCCCTCAGGCCCTGCCCTCAGTCACCAGAATCATTTTCTAATAAAATAAATCATTTTGGTCAATTCGAGTTTCAAGCTATGTTAGAATTCTTGTTATATCTATAACTCTCTCTCTCTCTCTCTCTCTCTCTCTCTCTCTCTCTCTCTCTCTCTCTCTCTCTCTCTCTCTCTCTCTCTCTCTCTCTCTCTCTCTCTCTCTCCTCTCTCTCTGGAGGTATCTTTCTACGCCCCAAAACTTAGGCTTTACGGTCGCTGTGTTCTATATCAGGTTGGTGCGGAAGGTGGTCTTTCCTCTGGGGGTCCGCCCTAAGGGAGGTCTTCCCTTCTCTCAGACCCTGAGTATTGGATCTGAATATTGGGTCCTAAACTCCATGGTCTTCGTTCCTCTTAGTCTTTCCCCAGACATTCCTCCATGGGGTTTTATGTTACGTTTTGTTTAGAAATGTTTAAGATGTTTAAATGAAAAATGTATATATGGCCCGAAATGGTTTTTTAAGATGAGTTATGTGAACTCAAACTTGATTAAAAGTAATAATATTCGATATATGAGAAGTCTCAGGGTAAAGGGGACTAAACTAATGGCATAGACAGATTAAGCTGAACTTAATGTCACTTGAAAAAATGGCAAATAATGGAGACATGGTCATGACATACCAGATACTCATATTCGACAATGAGAGGCGATAGAATCAGGGTGATAAAGATAAGCTAAAGCATGAGCCTTAGGGACGTGAGAACCACATATTCTGTATTCGGTCAGTACATGTACGCATCTGTACACATATGTACTCTCAGCACATGTAGGTATCTGTACACATGTGTAGTCTCAGCACATGTAGGTATCTGTACACATGTGTAGTCTTAGTACATGTAGGCATCTGTACTTAAAGACATAAGAATGATTTTAATTCCAATCGTTGATCATCACATTATCTTAAGTGTGTCTGGTGAATCGACTTACGCATGTTCGAGCCCATCCCATTGCCTCACGATTTCCACACATATACAAGATATTATTATTGCATTATGCATCGTGAGTTAGTCCACATCCCAAATACAGTAATCCTCTCCAAATGGCGCTTATCAACGCTTTAACCGGAGTTAGTCTCGGAGGTACAAGCCGAAGCCACTCTAAGAGGCCCAAGAACGGCTTGAAGTTGTAATCCGGATTGTCTCTCTAGTTCTCATAACGATGTTTCTGAAATCCGACTTTGGGTAAATATACATAGCCTCAGGTACCCGGCTCTGCCCGGGGTACCTCTTGGGTATACATATGGCCTTAAAAGTGATTATAAACGTGGTTGTAAACTATGGCTGGGATTATAACGATCTACTTCACTGGTGCAAGGGCCTTGTTCTCTGAACCAGGACTGATATTGGAATCCTTTGAATGGAAGTTTGAACCAATAGTTTCCGGCATCAAGTTTTCTAATTTTAGCCTTCTGTTTTTGGCATTTGGTTATGCCTTTCCGGATCCGTTCGTGTGTGGGTTGCTGCCAATGTTCTGGCTTTCGTATGCCTGTTCGTAATGCCAGGCAGATGATCTCATGCGTGTTCGTAATGCCAGGCCTAAGATCTCATGCCCGTTCGTAATACCAGAAATAAGATCAGAAGGCATCTCTCTCTCTCTCTCTCTCTCTCTCTCTCTCTCTCTCTCTCTCTCTCTCTCTCTCTCTCTCTCTCTGTCTCTCTCTGTCTCTCTCTCTCTCTCTCTCTCTCTCTCTCTCTCTCTCTCTCTCTCTCTCTCTCTCTCTCTCTCTCTCTCTCTCTCTCTCTCTCTGTCTCTCTCTCTCTCTCTCTCTCTCTCTCTCTCTCTCTCTCTCTGTCTCTCTCTCTCTCTCTCTCTCTGTCTCTCTCTCTCTCTCTCTCTCTCTCTCTCTCTCTCTCTCTCTCTCTCTCTCTCTCTCTCTCTCTCTCTCTCTCTCTCTCTCTCTCTCTCTTTCTCTCTCTGTCTCTCTGTCTCTCTCTCTCTCCCACCCACACCTACTGACTCGAATTTCTTCCTATTTCTTTCCTACGGCATTTCCTAATCACAACAATCTACCTCTAATCACCAATCCACTTGTTCCCTCGTCATATGGACTAATTTTCCCAGATTCGCTACAGCATTCTTCTCGCGAAGAGAGCGGACAACCCTGAAACCCGTATCAGGTTGTTGACAAGGCAGAGCATCGAACCTACATCCCAGTTGGCACCGGATTGGTCGTGGGTTCGGTGTTGATTGGTCGTGGGTTCGGTGTTGATTGGTCGTGGGTTCTTGGGTATTGAACCCACTGGGTGCTAACGTTCTGAGAGGAGCGTATGAATGTTAAACCTTCATACAGCATTAAACGTTGATACAGCATTAAACGTTGATACAGCATTAAACGTTGATACAGCATTAAACGTTGATACAGCATTAAACGTTGATACAGCATTAAACGTTGATACAGCATTAAACGTTGATACAGCATTAAACGTTAATACAGCATTAAACGTTGATACAGCATTAAAGAAATCATATCCCAACAAATCATACTCCAATCCGTTATATCTCAAAATTATATCCCTACCAATCGTATGTCAATCAGCATACCAATGTAGCATATCTCAACTAATAATATACTAACCAATGACATTCCAACAATTTGTCTACCAATTAATAAGATTTAGATCGACTTGAGAATGGTCCAGGACGGACCGAAACGTCGTCGTCCCTTCAACTTCTAGTGTGTGGTCTGGTCAACATGATTTAGATTAATCCTTAACATATCTAATTACAATTCACGTATTTAACCTTACCATTAGTGAAAAATATAAACCATTAATTTCAACATTTTGGTAAATGGTGAAAATTCATAATTATTAAAAAAAAATTTAAAACCTTGCGTTACTTGTCTGAAAATATATTATGGGGGAAAATTATATATTTTTATTTTATTTTACTTATTTTAATTCTTTTTGGAGCTGTTTGAAAAGATTTTTTGAGCCCTGAATTTTGTAGGACGCTGTTTGGTGCGTTCTACATTTTAAGATCAAAGTGAGAGTTAAAAAGTTACTTTTGTAAGTGCGTGCTTGAGGGCCTCACCTGTTAGTCTAGTGCAGTGCTTGTGTTTAAGTGGGTGTGTGTGTGTGTGTGCACTCACCTAGTTGTGTTTGCGGGGGTTGAGCTCTGGCTCTTTGGTCCCGCCTCTCAACCGTCAATCAACTGGTGTACAGGTTCCTGAGCCTATTGGGCTCTATCATATCTACACTTGAAACTGTGTATGGAGTCAGCCTCCACCACATCACTGCCTAATGCATTCCATTTTTCAACCACTCTGACACTAAAAAAGTTCTTTCTAATATCTCTGTGGCTCCTTTGGGCACTCAGTTTCCACCTGTGTCCCCTTGTGCGTGTGTGTGTGTGTGTGTGTGTGTGTGTGTGTGTGTGTATGTACTCAACTAATTGTGCTTACGGGGGTTGAGCTCTAGCTCTTTGGTCCCGCCTCTCAACCAAAGGCTTGTGTATGTGTGTGTGGCATTGAACACAAACATTCTTTACTGTGCGTTTCTATTCAACTGTTCGCATAATTATACATGCATTAAAAAGCTGAATTATTTCCACCAAAGGTTACAAAGTCACGCTAACCCCCACCCCCAAAAAAAGTAGAGTTTAATTAGCATTGAAATAGTCTGATTTCAATACTCAATGCGAACTTAACTTCTAATCATGATCAATTTTTTACCCTAAATATCCCAGAGTGTCAAGTATTCTTAAAGCTATTTTAACCAGAATTAAGAATATAAAGTTGTTTTACAATGTTGTAAGAATATTTACAAAGTTCATTTACACTTATAGAATGAATATTT
The DNA here is from genome assembly GCF_040958095.1 of Procambarus clarkii. Lineage (NCBI taxonomy): Eukaryota > Metazoa > Arthropoda > Malacostraca > Decapoda > Cambaridae > Procambarus > Procambarus clarkii. The sequence continues at coordinate 18,883,420 of NC_091210.1, read as the reverse complement.
TCGATTTATTTTACACCGAGTGTTAGAATGTTTGTAAAAAATATATTTACAGTGTGTAAGAATGTTTTTTTAAAATAGCTGTATTGTATATATCCCCCAGGGTGATATAGAACCCCTATATCTCCCAGGGTGATATAGAACCCCCATATCTCCCAGGGTGATATAGAACCCCTATATCCCCCAGGGTGATATAGAACCCCTATATCTCCCAGGGTGATATAGAACCCCCATATCTCCCAGGGTGATATAGAACCCCTATATCTCCCAGGGTGATATAGAACCCCTATATCTCCCAGGGTGATATAGAACCCCTATATCTCCCAGGGTGATATAGAACCCCTATATCCCCCAGGGTGATATAGAACCCCTATATCCCCCAGGGTGATATAGAACCCCTATATCCCCCAGGGTGATATAGAACCCCCACATCTCCCAGGGTGATATAGAACCCCTATATCCCCCAAGGTGATATAGAACCCCTATATCTCCCAGGGTGATATAGAACCCCTATATCTCCCAGGGTGATATAGAACCCCTATATCTCCCAGGGTGATATAGAACCCCTATATCTCCCAGGGTGATATAGAACCCATATATCTCCCAGGGTGATATAGAACCCATATATCTCCCAGGGTGATATAGAACCCCTATATCTCCCAGGGTGATATAGAACCCCTATATCTCCCAGGGTGATATAGAACCCATATATCTCCCAGGGTGATATAGAACCCCTATATCTCCCAGGGTGATATAGAACCCCTATATCTCCCAGGGTGATATAGAACCCCTATATCTCCCAGGGTGATATAGAACCCCTATATCTCCCAGGGTGATATAGAACCCCTATATCTCCCAGGGTGATATAGAACCCCTATATCTCCCAGGGTGATATAGAACCCATATATCTCCCAGGGTGATATAGAACCCATATATCTCCCAGGGTGATATAGAACCCCTATATCTCCCAGGGTGATATAGAACCCCTATATCTCCCAGGGTGATATAGAACCCCTATATCTCCCAGGGTGATATAGAACCCCTATATCTCCCAGGGTGATATAGAACCCCTATATCTCCCAGGGTGATATAGAACCCCTATATCCCCCAGGGTGATATAGAACCCCTATATCTCCCAGGGTGATATAGAACCCCCATATCTCCCAGGGTGATATAGAGCCCCTATATCCCCCAGGGTGATATAGAGCCCCTATATCTCCCAGGGTGATATAGAACCCCTATATCTCCCAGGGTGATATAGAACCCCTATATCTCCCAGGGTGATATAGAACCCCTATATCCCCCAGGGTGATATAGAACCCCTATATCTCCCAGGGTGATATAGAACCCCTATATCCCCCAGGGTGATATAGAACCCCTATATCCCCCAGGGTGATATAGAACCCCTATATCTCCCAGGGTGATATAGAACCCCCATATCTCCCAGGGTGATATAGAACCCCCATATCTCCCAGGGTGATATAGAACCCCACACTTTCCAGGGTGATATAGAACCCCCATATCTCCCAGGGTGATATAGAACCCCAATATCTCCCAGGGTGATATAGAACCCCTATATCCCCCAAGGTGATATAGAACCCCTATATCCCCCAAGGTGATATAGAACCCCTATATCTCCCAGGGTGATATAGAACCCCTATATCTCCCAGGGTGATATAGAACCCCTATATCTCCCAGGGTGATATAGAACCCCTATATCTCCCAGGGTGATATAGAACCCATATATCTCCCAGGGTGATATAGAACCCATATATCTCCCAGGGTGATATAGAACCCCTATATCTCCCAGGGTGATATAGAACCCCTATATCTCCCAGGGTGATATAGAACCCATATATCTCCCAGGGTGATATAGAACCCCTATATCTCCCAGGGTGATGTAGAACCCCTATATCTCCCAGGGTGATATAGAACCCCTATATCTCCCAGGGTGATATAGAACCCCTATATCTCCCAGGGTGATATAGAACCCCTATATCTCCCAGGGTGATATAGAACCCCTATATCCCCCAGGGTGATATAGAACCCCTATATCTCCCAGGGTGATATAGAACCCCCATATCTCCCAGGGTGATATAGAGCCCCTATATCCCCCAGGGTGATATAGAGCCCCTATATCTCCCAGGGTGATATAGAACCCCTATATCTCCCAGGGTGATATAGAGCCCCTATATCTCCCAGGGTGATATAGAACTCCAATATCTCCCAGGGTGATATAGAACCCCCACATCTCCCAGGGTGATATAGAACCCCCATATCTCCCAGGGTGATATAGAACCCCCACATCTCCCAGGGTGATATAGAACCCACATATCTCCCAGGGTGATATAGAACCCCCACATCTCCCAGGGTGATATAGAACCCCCATATCTCCCAGGGTGATATAGAACCCCTATATCTCCCAGGGTGATATAGAACCCATATATCTCCCAGGGTGATATAGAACCCCTATATCTCCCAGGGTGATATAGAACCCCCATATCTCCCAGGGTGATATAGAACCCCCATATCTCCCAGGGTGATATAGAACCCCCATATCTCCCAGGGTGATATAGAACCCCCATATCTCCCAGGGTGATATAGAACCCCCATATCTCCCAGGGTGATATAGAACCCCCACATCTCCCAGGGTGATATAGCAGTGAGCCCAACTCAGTTAACTTCACAATTTACACGAAGTTGGAAGTACAATCGCTCCTTGGGGAAATTACAATGTGACGTACTGGGCCTCGGCGCGCACTTTGTAAATAGATGAAATGTAAACACAATATATGAAATGTAAACAGTATACGAAATGTAAACAATGTATTTACGCACGTGCGGCTGGCTATTGTATTTGATACACAAAGATCCCTTTATTGTTTTATTTACTTAATAAACACCTGTGGTTGTGATTGTAATTGATTGATTTAATTATAAGTCTTAATTAATTAATTAAATTGACGACCTTGGGATATATTAGTGCTAGAGAAGTGATCACTTTGGGATATATTAATGCTAGAGAAGGGACCACCTTGGAATATATTAATGCTAGAGAAGTGACCTTCTATACTTTATGAATAACAAAAGACCATAATGTGATTTATTTGTGGAGAATTAATACTAATAATGAGAAAATCAGTAAGAGTCATGAGGTGGATTCGAACCCCCGCACATGCCCCTAACCATCTCAGCCACGACGTGCTTAATATCAATGCTCCCTGTGATTAAACTGAGTCATTTAATGAGCACTATACCACAGCCAGAGAACATGGTGTTAAACACTGAGATTCACCAGGAGATTTATTATTAAGATTAGAGATTAAGATTATTAAGAGATTAAATCCAAGGAGATTTATTTTAAATAATAATAAAAATAATAATACTGATAATAAAAGTAATTATAATAATAATAATATCCGTGTATCATTAACAAGTATTCACAGTATAATTATTATAATATGAATAAAATATTAATGATTTTGCATCATCAAACATTTGCAAATGTTTACCAGTAATGAGCCTCATTATACTATAGCAATATATAATGTTTTGTTTTTTTAAAGAGTTGTTGACTTTTATATTATATATGTATTATGTATTTTTTTAGATTTAGATTTGTGTATATATATATATATATATATATATATGTCGTACCTAGTAGCCAGAACGCACTTCTCAGCCTACTATGCAAGGCCCGATTTGCCTAATAAGCCAAGTTTTCCTGAATTAATATATTTTCTCTAATTTTTTTCTTGTGAAATGATAAAGTTACCCATTTCATTATGTATGAGGTCAATTTTTTTTTATTGGAGTTTAAATTAACTTAGATATATGACCGAACCTAACCAACCCTACCTAACCTAACCTAACCTATCTTTATAGGTTAGGTTAGGTTAGGTAGCAGAAAAAGTTAGGTTAGGTTAGGTTAGATAGGTTAGGTAGTCGAAAAAACATTAATTCATGAAAACTTGGCTTATTAGGCAAATCGGGCCTTGCATAGTAGGCTGAGAAGTGCGTTCTGGCTACTAGGTACGACATATATATATATATATATATATATATATATATATATATATATATATATATATATATATATATATATATATATATATATATATACTCTAGACACTCACACCCACCAAGGGACTCGAACCCAGGCCATCAAGATGGCAGGTACGCACTTGTATCCACTACACCATACTCAGAGCCCTAAAGAGGTGAGAATTCCTGGATATTTAATTAATAGTTATTAATTAACTTCCCAGGTATCCCATCCTCTCCAGGCATTGAGACAAATTGGCAGTAATTAGGGAAAGTTGTTTTTTTTTTGCCCTAAGGAAAAAACTCTCATGGGAAAAGCGGATTGGTGACTTATGGATGGGAATTAGCTTATGAACTTGGCATTGATGAACTTGGAAGACGCCACTAATCAGAGGACTTTGCAGTATGTGTGGTGCATGGGATGGGGTTGGCAAGTGCTTTGAGGAAATGTTGTGAAGGATTTATATGTAGGTTGCAATGTATGTGTGTCAGTTGCATATATATATATATATATATATATATATATATATATATATATATATATATATATATATATAT
>NC_091210.1:18866321-18873821 GCF_040958095.1 Procambarus clarkii | reverse complement strand
CATTGAACCCAGGACCATACTTTTCCCCTCTGCCAGATTGTATGGAAGGAATTTGTCACCATAATAGCTCTTATGCATTTACCTTGAAAAGCTTTATAGAAAATACCGACCTTACCTAATCTTCTTAGTATGTTAAAATAAGCATCTTATTGCTTCGTAATTACAATTATTACTTAACCTATACCTATAATAGGTTAAGTAATAATTGTAATTAAGAAGCAATAAGATGCTTATCTTAACATACTAAGAAGGTTAGGTAAGGTCGGTGTTTTCTATGAAGCTTTTTCAAGGTAAACTGAAATATTCACAATAAATTAGTATGTCACATATGCACTTATTTAATACGTCAATATTGACTTTAAGAAAGTGCGAGAACGGGTTGCGTGCTGACACAAGTAATGGTGGAGAGCCTTGAACGGGATGATATTATCTCTCTCTCTCTCTCTCTCTCTCTCTCTCTCTCTCTCTCTCTCTCTCTCTCTCTCTCTCTCTCTCTCTCTCTCTCTCTCTCTCTCTCTCTCTCTCATAAGTTAACACAACTTCGTGAAACCAATATTGAAGATCTCCGTTCAAGTTATTAACTTCTTCACGAAACTTTGACACCATAATCTTGTTATCAGTGACGAAGTTATTACAAGAACTTTGGCACAAATATTTGGTTTATTTGCGCCAGAGAATTCATGGGGGATAGGGGCCAGTCACCCTCCTTGAAATGAGAGCAATGAGGCCGAGTCTGTCCCGTCGATGTTAGTCACTATCCCCTCACCAGTCACCCTGCAAAGTTGGGTGAGACTACCTCCAGCCATTTGGCATACAATCTTAGGTAAACAGATAAATATATAAAGAAATCCTCCTCTATTGACATCAATATATATATATATATATATATATATATATATATATATATATATATATATATATATATATATATATATATATATATATATATATATATAAAATAGACGGCCTGTCTATCTGTCAATTCGAGGTTGGAGGCCAGGTACTTGAGACTAACTTCACATTACTTTGCATGGTAATTTGTCACGGGTAAGTGCCCTACATGGGTGGGTCATGGTAGGCTTCATTACTTCCAGTAAAACACAGACTTTCTCATACCAAAACCCCAGGCAACTGTGGCACCTGTTCGACCCCTCATATCATGGGCTTCAATCCTTTTAAACTGTTGCATTTTTCATGATATGAGCTTCATGATTTCTGAGTTATCTCAAAGATTAACGGGATCAGAAACCCTTGCTAACGTTGGGATAATTTATTTTAATCAATTTTATCATTGCTCAACTTCTTCAAAAATCTAAAATATTTATTTGAAACGAAATTAAATTATTAACAAAGATGCACAATTGAATCCATGCTATGAGTTATCAAATTGTGTGGATTTAGCTGATTTTAAATCTGTTTGCTGTTAATGTGTGCAGAAATTTTCCCAAAATTGCAAACTTTCCCAAAATTGCAAACTTTCCCAAAATTACAAACTTTCCCAAAATTTGCAAACTTTCCCAAAATTTGCAAACTTTCCCAAAATTTGCAAACTTTCCCAAAATTACAAACTTTCCCAAAATTGAATATATATTATTTGTCAAGTAGCTAAAGGGACAAAGACTGGTCTACTTGTTTATGAAAGTTTAGCACCACATTAACAACCTTCCATGCTGAGTTTTACTGTTTTATGATTGTTTATTCCACACAGAAATCACAATTGCGTGATGCATCAAATGAACAAATCCAGAAAACTTCTGGTTTCAACTCTTTTTACCATGTCGTAGCTCAGTCAATTAAGGCAGCGTCTGGGATGCTCTCGGACGCAAGTTCGAATCCTCGTCACGGCCCTTGTGGATTTGTTCATATGATTGTTTGTTTCCATAGTATAGAAAATGGCGGGTATTTCACTTCAAGCTTTGCTTTGAACTTTGTCTCAGCTTAGAGAAGACGGTTTAAAGGTCCCTGATGGCTGCCGACTTGGGAAACAATGTGTTACTGCTCTAGACGAGTCGTCAACTTACAAATACCTTGTTATCCCGACCACACACTAGAAGGTGAAGGGACGACGACGTTTCGGTCCGTCCTGGACCATTCTCAAGTCGACTGTGAGAATTTCACTTGAGAATGGTCCAGGACGACTTGAGAATGGTCCAGGACGACTTGAGAATGGTCCAGGACGACTTGAGAATGGTCCAGGACGACTTGAGAAGGGTCCAGGACGACTTGAGAATGGTCCAGGACGGACCGAAACGTCGTCGTCCCTTCACTTTCTAGTGTGTGGTCTGGTCAACATACTTCAGCCACGTTATTGTGACTCATCGTCAGCTTACAGATACCTTCAAGACGACTTCTCTAAGCTTAGGCAAAGGTCAGAGCAAAGCTTGAGAGGTGAATTAATAATCAATAACACACTGTTTTTCAAAGTCAACTGACTCCATATATATATAATTTAATACACCAGTATTTTCCAAAAATATTTATCTGCCTCCACCTCACATTTAACATTAATTTCGTAATGTTCTTTAGTGTTTTGTATCTCTCTCTTTGTAGATTTTGATAATCTTTAACAGGCGTTTCTCGGATTAACTTAGTCTTGCTGATATTCACTACACCTTTTTCTATCAAACGAGAGAGAAAGACTCTCTCTCATAGACATACAGACTCATACTACACAAAAAATATATATTTTTGTAAATAGAACATCATAAAAGAGGTGAATAGAGGCTTCCAAAATAATCTCATAATCAGGAGTTTGACCAGAAACCTAATCCCTAATTAGATTGGACCCTAATCCGGAAATCTGTTCCATTGGCTTTAGATGACTGAAGGCAGAGTGTCTATTACTGTTATCTTCTTGAGAGATATCTTGAGATGATTTCGGGGCTTTAGTGTCCCCGCGGCCCGGTCCTCGACCAGGCCTCAACCCCCAGGAAGCAGCCCGTAACAGCTGACTAACTCCCAGGTACCTATTTACTGCTAGGTAACAGGGGCATTCAGGGTGAAAGAAACTTTGCCCATTTGTTTCTGCCTCGTGCGGGAATCGAACCCGCGCCACAGAATTACGAGTCCTGCGCGCTATCCACCAGGCTACGAGGCCCCCCTGTTTATTGGTGTTTTAATACGATCAACAGATCATCTGAGTGTGTTTACAGAGATCATTGGCAGCTGTTGGCAGGGGGAAGAAAAATTTGCTTTATTTGGATTAAATGTGGGTATGACTGAGCTTCAGCTCTTGGGTCCTAGTGTTTGTCTGTTATCTAGTGATGATTCTCCTTATAGTATCTTATCCTAACGTTCATATATTTTATCAAGGACATTTTTGTAGTTTCGAAAATAAGTTTGAATCATACTTCAAACAAATTCATTTAATTTTCTCAATATTTACACTAAATAAATAAATTCTTATGCACTATTTGGACTGGTTGGAAGAGCAATGGAACTCGCATTTTACATGATCGGCGTTCGATGACAATACTCTAAGTGGCTGTGATTCCAAGTGGTACCAAAGTCCTTCCTCCCACACCAATGCACCAAGCCCCACTCCCCCACACACACCAATGCACCAATCCAATGAAAGACTTCTGACACATTTACAAGTAATCTGCCGTAAGCAAAACAATCCCCATTTTAACCCCAATAAAAGCTAGCGAGTTAATGGGTAATGGGGGAGTTTTACTGCCTTAGCTGCGTTTCCTTATCTAAAAGTCAAGATTATAACTGCTGTGTTTTCATGCTTTTCTTGAGTGAACTCTGAATAATGAAAATACTTTTTATGGTGGGATTTGAGACGTATTCGAGGCTCCAATGGCCCAAGTGAATGAAATCCACACACACACACACACACACACACACACACACACACACACACACACACGCACACACACACACACACACACACACACACACACACACACACACACACGCACACACACACACACACACACACACACACACACACACACACACACACACACACACACACAGTTTCAAGTGTAGATATGATAGAGCCCAGTAGGCTCAGGAACCTGTACACCAGTTGATTGACGGTTGAGAGGCGGGACCAAAGAGCCAGAGCTCAACCCCCGCAAGCACAACTAGGTGAGTACAACTAGGTGAGTACACACACACACACACACACACACACACACACACACACACACACACACACACACACACACACAAACACACAAAAACACACACACACACACACAAAAACACACACACACACACACACACACACACACACACACACACACCTGTTTCCAGAACTGAAGCATTTGTTATGGGTTTAAGGCCCTAGGTGTGTAGCCAGCCATAGAGGAGTTAGCACGCTCGACTTATTATACAAACCACTACAGATTGATGGAACAACTGTGTTGTGAAGCGCTCATTTTGCTGCTTTTCGCTTCTCCTCCATTAGTTTAAGCGGTTTGTAAGAGTTAGTGAATACAATTGTAAATAATGGAGAGATTTACATCGCAAAAGATATCAAATTACTCAGGTATTTACATCGCAAATGATATCAAATTACTCAGGTATTTACATCGCAAATGATATCAAATTACTCAGGTATTTACATCGCAAATGATATCAAATTACTCAGGTATTTACATCGCAAAAGATATCAAATTACTCAGGTATTTACATCGCAAATGATATCAAATTACTCAGGTATTTACATCGCAAATGATATCAAATTGTTCACATGTAAATTACATTGAAAACGATATCAAATTACTCAGATATTTACATCGAAAAATACATCAGATTTTTTTTTAAACACTCTGTATATTTCATACTTAATTACACACTGAATGATCGAATAAAAATTGAGTTGTTGTATTGTCAAGTAATCCCCCCCCCCCCTCTCCATGCAAGGATTTATGAAGGGTGATGAAGAAATATACATTGCAAGCTGTTGCAAAGTATATTGTGCACCCCTGTGTGCTATAAGGGTTTACAGAGACCATATATTTTAAGACATGTATATTCCCTACTAATAAATCCTCCCTTTCTGAAGCACCTGGGTGAAGGGTAGGTTTTAATCCCTTATCTTTCTTCCCAAAATCCCTCCACTTAAATCCCCACTTACCTCTCTCCTCCAAGGACATATTTTAATCCCTACCCTCCTAAAAAATCCTGTCAAATCCGGGGCCTGGACTTGACAGGACGCTCAATAAAAGTGGGATACAGGATTGGGCCAGGATGGGCCAAGTGTAGATATTAGGAGGCAGTAGTTTAGGATATTAGGATGAGGTCTATGGTTTGGATATATAGGATCCATGGATTAGTGACTAGTTAAACACACACACACACACACACACACACACACACACACACACACACACACACACACACACACACACACACACACACACACACTGAACATGTGACTAAATTACAATCCAAGTTTAATCTAAGTCTTCAGAAAGGAATAAGAATCCATTGTTGATCTTAGACAGTAATTACTCTTCAGCTCCACCTGAGGAGTAATTGCTACAGTAATTACGGTGGTTTAGGAGATTTATGGATATCGTGACGCTTCTGGTCTCCAGATATCCTATAGCAAGATATCCTGCGATGCCATCATACACGGGAGAACAAGATATCCTGCTATATATCATACCCAGACGAATAAGATATCCTGCTACACCATCATACTCAGACGAGCAAGATATCCTGCTATATATCATACCCAGAGGAGCAAGATATCCTGCTATACCATCACACACAGACTAGCAAGATATCCAACAGCGTATTACACGGGCTCAAGAAATATTATCTCCTCACACAATAGAGGCAGCAGACAGCGAGCGTGGTACCAGGAGCCAACCACAACAGCCAGAGTGATCAATTAACTTCCATTTTGGCGAGGCTGATAACTCACTTACCGAGATAACGAGATGTTGTTGTTGATGGGGGATTGGGAGCTAACTACCCAGTTTAGTGGATTAGGACGCCAAACAAGCGCTTTGGATTGTAATAGAGGGACATACTACACTTGGAATATTAGAATTGTATGGCACTCTGAATGATATTAGAGTTATGGCACTCTAGATTGTATTTAGAAGGCTAACAATCGTACATAAAGCAGGACCTCCTTGAGTGCCAATTCGACTCGATCTTAACTACTACTAGCTAGTTAACGCCCCTGTGTCATCTACATCTACCTAATCCCTCTCTTTTTTAACTACGACACACTATTCTACCTACGACTACTACCTATCTACGACCACTATCTTCATTGTCCTGCTGGGGCACTACATACGACGGTCTCTGAATGTACGTCACATTCCCGACGGTTTCCAGGGTCGTGGATCGAGCAGCCGTGACACGACGTGACAGGGAAATTGCCTTCTCCGTGTCCCCCTGTCGTTGGGTGGTGGCTGGGTGTCCCCCATTGAAGACGGTCGGTCCCTATTTCTCCCACGTGATAAAGCCGGTATTTGACTATTTCTCTTGAATTATAAAGCTTTCTATCCATGTTATTAATTTTACTAAGTCCGTCGTAAGTCCCTTCCATCTGATCTAAGTCCTACGTAAGTCCCTTCCATCTGATCTAAGTCCTACGTAAGTCCCTTCCATCTGATCTAAGTCCTACGTAAGTCCCTTCCATCTGATCTAAGTCCTTCAAAGTCCCTTCCATGTGATCTGAGTACTTAGTAAGTCCCTTCTATCTGATCTAAGACCTTCAAAGTCCCTTCTATCTGATCTAAGTCCTACTTAAATCCCTTCCATCTGATCTAAGTCCTTCTTAAGTCCCTTCCATCTGATCTAAGTCCTACATACGTCCCACCGCCATCTTGAGGTTATCTTGAGATGATTTCGGGGCTTCGACAGCCCCGAAATCGCTTCGGATTCGTAGTCCTGAGGTTCCGGGTTCGATCCCCGGTGGAAGCGGAAACAAATGGGCAGAGTTTCTTTCACCCTGAATGCCCCTGTTCACCTAGCAGTAAATAGGTACCTGGGAGTTAGTCAGCTGTCACGGGCTGCTTCCTGGGGGTGGAGGCCTGGTCGAGGACCGGGCCGCGGGGACGCTAAGCCCCGATATCCTCACAAGATAACCTAAAGATAACCTTCTCCTCCACTCTTCCTCATCTCCCTCTTCGTAACATTCCAGGGAATTGGGTTGTACGTTAACGATCGTCTTGGATTGGCTGGCGGCCCACATCAAAGAGGCGAGAGAGTGCTGCTATTGGCTAGTAATGGCCTCTTTGGGACGACCAGCGAGGGTCCCATCGTCTAAATGAAGTTATAAGATACCTTCCCTTCGTCGCCGCTGCTGCCCAACCGTTTCGACTGGTCGGGGCGGCAATGGGCCTTGTTTCCCAGCGGTCTAAGTGGGATGGGTTCGTTTCCCGTCAAGGGCTATTCCAGAAACTTGTTCGCATGTCTCTTTCCCCTTGTTAGGTGGTCAAACAGGTTTTCCAGGTACTCGTTTTAATGACGAAATTGTCCTCTTGTGCTCGTGGAGTACACGTACTCTACATGTACTGTAGA
>NC_091210.1:18843821-18863821 GCF_040958095.1 Procambarus clarkii | reverse complement strand
ACGAACAAGAGAATAAGAGAAACAGAGATAAAGAGAGCAGAGAAGAAGAACAGAAATAAACAGAATGAGAGTAAAATGAGAATGAGAGAAAATCAGAAACAGAGGAAGATTTAAACCAAGAGAAAAGTAGGAACAGAAAAAGAGATTGAAAGCAAAGAAAGAAAGACAAAAAGAAACAGATAAAGCTGAAAAGAAAAGGAACAAAAGTAGAGACAAGGAGAACAAGAAAGGGGTAAGAACAGAGGAGAAGATAAAATCACTGGAAAAAGGTGAACAAACTGCTGAGATTGAGAGACAGAAAGAGGGGGAAACGGACCGAAAACTGCGAGAGAGAGAGAGAGAGAGAGAGAGAGAGAGAGAGAGAGAGAGAGAGAGAGAGAGAGAGAGAGAGAGAGAGAGAGAGAGAGAGAGAGACAGACAGAGAGCGAGAGAAAGAGAGAGAGAGATAGAGAAAGAGAGAAAGAGAGAGAGACAGAGAGAGAGAGAGAGAGAGAGAGACAGAGAGAGAAAGAGACAGAGAGAGAGAAAGAACAGAAATAGCGAAGGTGATAAAGGGAGTGAACAGAAACGGAAAGGAATAATAGAAAAAAGCAATAAACCTCTTAGTAAAGAGAGGGGGAAGAAACAAAAGAATTAGACAAAGCGCAGAAGGTACTGGACACCGTCTAAGATAAAAAAAGAATGACAGTATGAATGAAATAAGAAAGAAATGAAAACCCATTAGAACATGCATAATAAACCTGGTGAGTGAACACGATAAATATATACAAAAAATTTATTCTACACAGATGTATGTTAATACATTCAATTTAAATTCAATTTCATTCAATTGAAATCTCTTTTTCTTGCCTTAACCAATCATTTATTGACAGCTGTTTACTAATCAGTGGTTATCTTATCACTAAGTTACGATACAGCGAACGACTAGGAGATCGTAGATAAGAGTAATAACTGACACGCTGTATTTTGTATTTTATTTTATTATGCAATAGTTCTTACATTCTTGTACAGCCATTAGCATGCATGGCATTTCGGGCAGGATATTAATCCTAACTTCCCATGCAATACGACCCGCCAAATCGTTTAGTACCCATTTTACTGCTGGGTGAACAGATGCGTACAGTTAAGAATTGGCGCCTAGTTAATCCTCCCTAGCCAGGATTCGAACCCAGGCCAAATTGCGAAGCGCAGGGCGAGTGCTTTACCACTGCGCCACGCTGGCCGCAGACAAACACATTTATACTTCAAAAATAAATAATATACCGGAATAGAGGGTTTCTTCGACAGCTTGCCCAGCATACTCGAAAAAAAAAAGGCTTAGAGAACTGAAAGGGGATTAAGTACTCAGTAGGGGGAATGCAGGATCCGGTTTGAGATCCAAGGGTCCGGAATCCAGCTTAGGGAAGCACATGAACATTCGGACAAAGGTTTGTTCGGACTGAGACTCCCTCCAGCCGTGAGGAAGCAAGAGGTAGCAAGAGGTAGCAAGAGGTAGCTTGCTGGATCCTTTGTTACATATAAAAATATATTTTTTCTCTCTCTTTTGCACAGTATTAAGTTACATCCGGAAGACTGTAAAAAATTATGTTAGGTTAGGTTATCTTGAGATGATTTCGGGGCTTTAGTGTCCCCGCGGCCCGGTCCTCGACCAGGCCTCCACCCCCAGGAAGCAGCCCGTGACAGCTGACTAACACCCAGGTACCTATTTTACTGCTAGGTAACAGGGGCATAGGGTGAAAGAAACTCTGCCCATTGTTTCTCGCCGGCGCCTGGGATCGAACCCAGGACCACAGGATCACAAGTCCAGTGTGCTGTCCGCTCGGCCGACCGGCTCCCATCAGGTTAAGTTTGGAGAGAATACAAGATTTTAGCTTTGGTTAACTTAGTAGAGATTAGATAAGGATAGGTTAGAAGTTAATTTTGGTTAAGTTAGCAGAGGTTAGGAAGGGTCATGTTAGGAGAGATTAAGATAAGGTGGTCTGAGATTTGTTAGGTTAAATTAGGATTGGTTAGGTTAGGAGTTAGGATAGGATAGGCAAAGGTAAGTTAGGATATGTTAGGGTCTGTTAACAACTGTTCTGGTAAAAGTGTTTGGATAGGTTAATAAGAAAAGATAATTATCAGGAGATAGGATAAAAGCTGGGATATGAGGACAGGATAAGTGCTGGGATAAGGGGACGGGATAGGAGTTGGGATATGAGGACAGGGTAAAGAAAATATGCTCAAACATTTGGATTACCAAGGATACATACATAAGATACATAATCCAGTAATACATAGCCACTAATAACTTGACTTTTGACTTGAATAACTACATTATGTGTCTTAATAAAAATAACAAAGTTATTCAAGTCAAAACTGAAGAGATTATCCTTAATTACTGACTTCCAAGAACTGTTTTCACCAAACAAGGCCCTTAACTCAGGTTGCTTTTGCTTGTACAGTCTGGAGACACTTAACATCACGTCTTGAAGAACTAACAAACTAGAGGCACTTCTCGTATGAACACTGAACACATATGTGACTTGCTATATGAACACTGAACACATATGTGACACGCTTTCTAAATCCTACAAAATACCTATAATCTTGAACCAGCAGCTGTGCCCAGAAATTCAATACTTGAATTATTTCTCACAGAAATTACAGAAATAACAGTGAAAATCTTTGAGCAAGTTAGAGTTTTCTCTGACCAAACAAGCATACAGCCGGAGGGAGGAGACCTTTCTCTCTGTACTTGCTTTCTCTCCATACTGTGATGAGAGATGCTGGAGAGATGCTTGACTGAGAGATCTTTCTTATCTCTCACTTTAGATAATCTCAGCATCCTTTCCTCTCCTCCCAAGTCCTGTACAGCTTGGCTCCTTTAAGTCCTGTGCAATGTTGCTTACACAGAAAATTATTCATTTCAACAACGTTGCAAAATAGTCAAGATCTTTTAACAGTCAAAAAGCCTTAAGAAAATATCTAAATTTAATTTCTTGTTTCACAGCTTAAGACAAAGTAAAAAATAGATGTAAAATTGAGATTGAAAACACAGACATAGAAAATGTGAATGAAAAGGTACATGTAGAAATTATGAATGAAAAGGTACATGTAGAAATTATGAATGAAAAGGTACATGTAGAAATTATGAATGAAGGAGAAGGGTAAGAAATAAGTAATTAACGTAGAAAAACTGTAAATTACTTAAAAGAGTAATTGGGAAATGGAATAGTTTTCTAGAAATAGGTTTAGAGAAATAGAATAATTATGTTAGAATCAGAGATGGTGAATAAATTGGTTAAACCAGCATTGGGGATGAGGTTAAATTGGTTATCTTAGTATTGGTGATAGAAGTAAGATAGAAGAGATAGAAGAGAGAGAGAGAGAGAGAGAGAGAGAGAGAGAGAGAGAGAGAGAGAGAGAGAGAGAGACAGAGAGAGACAGAGAGAGACAGAGAGAGAGAGAGAGAGAGAGAGAGAGAGAGACAGAGAGAGAGAGAGAGAGAGAGAGAGAGAGAGAGAGAGAGAGAGAGAGAGAGAGAGAGACAGAGAGAGACAGAGAGAGACAGAGAGAGACAGAGAGAGAGAGAGAGAGAGAGGGACGAGATAGAGTCCAGTTCGTCCTCCTAAGATACCCTAATGTCAAGAAAACAGTCAATTTAAAGTAGTCTCTCCTAACCAACCAGAGGACCTAAAACAGAAAACGGTACAGTACGTCACTTTCGCCAGCCGCTTTCATTTTCTAGTACGACAATTTTTGGCCTTAAGTAACCCATACGTGCGAAAAACAACGTTCTTTATAGGGGGGGGACCAACCTCATGGAGCATCGGGGAATCGAACCCCGGCCCTGCAAGATGCGTGAACCTCGCTACACCGACCAATCCCAAGTGGAGATCAAAGGAATTAGAACATTAGATTGAGGCAATTAAAAGTCAAATGAGCTCAGGTCTTCAGGCCAGCAAATGTGCGATGATAAATTCAAAATAGAATTGACAATTTCAAAATGAAATTGAATTCCATATGGTGTTAACAAATTCAAAATGGGAGTTGAATATTTAGAAAGGGGGGGGACAGGGGGGGGTTTGATCACGTAGACTATGATGTAGAATTCAAAGAAGCCTGAGATGTGGGTCTGGTAATTCATGAGATGGTATAAGTATACATGTGTACTCTGTGTGTCATGTATAAAAAGTATTCATGTGTATTTTGTGTATCATTTTGTGTATATTCATGTAGTATTTTGTAGAGAGAGAGAGAGAGAGAGAGAGAGAGAGAGAGAGACAGAGAGAGAGAGACGTCTGATATCATAAATTGACCAATGATAGCACGAGCCTTGATAGCTAAGGCCCACGCCCCTCATTCCACCCCCCCCCCCCCCATGCTCCACCCCACCCCCACACACCCCCACACACCACCAAACACCCCCACACACACCCCACACACCCCCACACACTCCCACACACCCCCACACACCCCTACACACACCACCACACACCCCCACACACCCACACACCCACACAGGAACTCCTCTACCACACACTAAACATACCACTGTGGTTTCACAAGGAAATTCAGCGCCACACAGCTCCAGCTTGGCCCCGAGCTGGAGTTAGGAGGGCAGTATGTTATGTATATATGTATACGTGGGACATATATGTATGCTAGTGGGCCCGCTTAAGCGACGGGAGAGCAGATGTGTGAGGCCAATATACATGGCTTAATGTGAGGGGATACTAGTGTGTGCTGGTGTTTATATGTGACTTGGAGGTGGTCTGAGGGCTTAGAGGTTCAGATGTGGTTATTGGTTAGTTGTGGTTGTGTACTCAACTAGTTGTGCTTGCTGGGGTTGAGCTCTGGCTCTTTGGTCCCTCCTCTCAACTGTCAGTCAACTGGTGTACAGGTTCCTGAGCCTATTGGGCTCTATTATATCTACACTTGAAACTGTGTATGGAGTCAGCCTCCACCACATCACTGCCTAATGCATTCCTAGTATGTGTGGTTGTGTACTCACCTAGGTGAACAGGAGGCATGAGGGTGAAAGAAACTGACCATTTGTTTCCGCCACCGCCGGGGATCGAACCCGGAACCTTACGACTACGAATCCCGAGTACTGTCCACTCAGCCATCAGCCAATATCTCTATATCGCCTGACGATAGACATATTCTTTAGGCCAGCAAAGGTGAGAGTGGGCTACATTTTCCATATATACTCCGGTAGGCCCTGAGACGGCTCTCAGGGCCAACAAATGGCTTGACTGAATATGACTAAATGGCCAGGTTTCCGTCACTAGGGCCATTTTGCCGTGAATGGCGCTGATGAATGGGTATAGGAAGCCTCAAAGGGAGAATCAATAGGTCATAAATGGGGGGAATATAAAGCGAATGGAACAAGACCTTTTTTAATGGACCTTTATGTCTATGCAAATTTATACACCTTTTTTCCGGATGACAGCTGGGTGGACAGCGCTTCGGATTCGTAGTCCTGAGGTCCCGGGTTCGATCCCCGGTGGTGGCGGAGACAAATGGGCAAAATGATTCTTTCCCCTCAGTCTTTATAACCAGTCTAAAACTGTTCATTCAGACTTTATTACCAGTCAAAACTATCCCTTCAGTCTTTATAACAGTCTAAAACTCTCCATTCAGTCTTTATAACAGTCAAAACTTCCCCCTCAATCTTTATAGCAGTCTAAAACTCTCCATTCAGCCTTTATAACAGTCTAAAACTCTCCATTCAGCCTTTATAATCGTCTAAAACTCTCCATTCAGCCTTTATAACAGTCTAAAACTCTCCATTCAGCCTTTATAATCGTCTAAAACTCTCCATTCAGCCTTTATAATAGTCTAAAACTCTCCATTCAGCCTTTATAACAGTCTAAAACTCTCCCTTCAGCCTTTATAACCAGTCTAAACTATCCTCAGTCTAAAACTCTCCATTCAGCCTTTATAACAGTCTAAAACTCTCCATTCAATCTTTATAACAGTCTAAAACTCTCCATTCAGCCTTTTTAACCAGTCTAAAACTCTCAGCCTGATCCCTTCCCCTAACAAGAAGACTAAATATCGAGGGGGGGGAACACATTACTCTCAACCCTTCTGTCTGTCTCAACTTGGCCCCGGGTCATTCAATCATCCCTCCACTTGGGTTGACACCTTCGCTACCCATACATCAATCCTCAACTCCATTTAGAGACGCCCCCTTGCTGCCCTGTGTAGGGTAGACAGGCTGATGGATGTTCTCTCTCTCTACTGTTTTGCTTAATTCAGAAATGAAGGGGGATTTTGTTCGTTTATTTTGCTTGCTGTAATTGTTCTGTGGGGTGGTGGTGGACCCCAGACCCATCCTGTGGGTGGTGGTGGACCCCAGACCCATCCTGTGGGTGGTGGTGGACCCCAGACCCATCCTGTGGGTGGTGGTGGACCCCATATCCATCCTGTGGGTGGTGGTGGACCCCATATACATCCTGTGGGTGGTGGTGGACCCCATATCCATCCTGTGGGTGGTGGTGGACCTCATATCCATCCTGTGGGTGGTGGTGGACCCCATATCCATCCTGTGGGTGGTGGTGGACCCCAGACCCATCCTGTGGGTGGTGGTGGACCCCAGACCCATCCTGTGGGTGGTGGTGGACCCCATATACATCCTGTGGGTGGTGGTGGACCCCATATCCATCCTGTGGGTGGTGGTGGACCTCATATCCATCCTGTGGGTGGTGGTGGACCCCATATCCATCCTGTGGGTGGTGGTGGACCCCAGACCCATCCTGTGGCTGGTAGTGGACCCCATATCCATCCTGTGGGTGGTGGTGGACCTCATATCCATCCTGTGGGTGGTGGTGGACCTCATATCCATCCTGTGGGTGGTGGTGGACCCCATATACATCCTGTGGGTGGTGGTGGACCCCATATACATCCTGTGGGTGGTGGTGGACCCCATATACATCCTGTGGGTGGTGGTGGACCCCATATCCATCCTGTGGGTGGTGGTGGACCTCATATACATCCTGTGGGTGGTGGTGGACCCCATATACATCCTGTGGGTGGTGGTGGACCCCATATACATCCTGTGGGTGGTGGTGGACCCCATATACATCCTGTGGGTGGTGGTGGACCCCATATCCATCCTGTGGGTGGTGGTGGACCCCACAACCATCCTGTAGGTGGTGATGGACCCCTGACCCATCCTGTGGGTGGTGGTGAACCCCAGACCCATCCTGTGGGTGGTGGTGGAAACGATTGCGCAGGCCAATAATGGGCTCAGGGATTGTACCCAAAAATCCATTTCGATAAGCAAGTAAGATTCTTGATAAGTTTGTAGCTCAGTGTATTATATATATATATATATATATATATATATATATATATATATATATATATATATATATATATATATATATATATATATATACAGATTTACAGATTTATACAGATTTATACAGGGAAATATACAGATTTATTTATATTATAAAATAAATAACATTACATATTTCTTTGTCACAACAGAGTTTGTGTTCTGTGTTTACCAAGCATGACAAGGAGGAGAGGGCTGTTACTTGAGTGTTTACCAAGCATGACAAGGAGGAGAGGGCTGTTACTTGAGTGTTTACCAAGCATGACAAGGAGGAGAGGGCTGTTACTTGAGTGTTTACCAAGCATGACAAGGAGGAGAGGGCTGTTACTTGAGTGTTTACCAAGCATGACAAGGAGGAGAGGGCTGTTACTTGAGTGTTTACCAAGCATGACAAGGAGGAGAGGGCTGTTACTTGAGTGTTTACCAAGCATGACAAGGAGGAGAGGGCTGTTACTTGAGTGTTTACCAAGCATGACAAGGAGGAGAGGGCTGTTACTTGAGTGTTTACCCAGCATGACAAGGAGGAGAGGGCTGTTACTTGAGTGTTTACCAAGCATGACAAGGAGGAGAGGGCTGTTACTTGAGTGTTTACCCAGCATGACAAGGAGGAGAGGGCTGTTACTTGAGTGTTTACCAAGCATGACAAGGAGGAGAGGGCTGTTACTTGAGTGTTTACCCAGCATGACAAGGAGGAGAGGGCTGTTACTTGAGTGTTTACCCAGCATGACAAGGAGGAGAGGGCTGTTACTTGAGTGTTTACCAAGCATGACAAGGAGGAGAGGGCTGTTACTTGAGTGTTTACCCAGCATGACAAGGAGGAGAGGGCTGTTACTTGAGTGTTTACCAAGCATGACAAGGAGGAGAGGGCTGTTACTTGAGTGTTTACCCAGCATGACAAGGAGGAGAGGGCTGTTACTTGAGTGTTTACCCAGCATGACAAGGAGGAGAGGGCTGTTACTTGAGTGTTTACCCAGCATGACAAGGAGGAGAGGGCTGTTACTTGAGTGTTTACCAAGCATGACAAGGAGGAGAGGGCTGTTACTTGAGTGTTTACCCAGCATGACAAGGAGGAGAGGGCTGTTACTTGAGTGTTTACCAAGCATGACAAGGAGGAGAGGGCTGTTACTTGAGTGTTTACCAAGCATGACAAGGAGGAGAGGGCTGTTACTTGAGTGTTTACCAAGCATGACAAGGAGGAGAGGGCTGTTACTTGAGTGTTTACCAAGGATGACAAGGAGGAGAGGGCTGTTACTTGAGTGTTTACCAAGCATGACAAGGAGGAGAGGGCTGTTACTTGAGTGTTTACCAAGCATGACAAGGAGGAGAGGGCTGTTACTTGAGTGTTTACCAAGCATGAGCAGGAGGTTATGGTAAGAGCTAGGAGATGAGCCTCCTAGCCTCCTATGATGCAGAGCTGGGAGATGACTCTCCCAGCTCACCCTAGCAAACAGCTGGGAAGTTGACCTTGCCATAGATGCTCAGTCTTCCTGCTGGTAACGTTCCCTTTAAGCACAGCTGCGAGAGACAAGTCAACTTTGATATATAAATACCAGTTTCACCAAATAACACACACAGGTGTATTGAGCTTGGAGGAAGTAACCAGTGGTAAACAGGGAGCAGTTTAACAGGTCAACTGTTAACAGGTCAACTCTTGACTGTTGGCGTTACATACTGTTAAATGTATTGGCAATTTCTGGTTATTTTGTATTACTGGTATTAACTAAATTATCGTTTTTTCACCTAATTGTGAAAAAAAATGAAAAAAATTGAGGTTTTTATCTAATGGAGGTTTATCTTTAGCTGTTTGGGACCATCTGTGAACGTTCAGTCAAGTGATGTAAAGGTTTCTGAGCCAATTGGGTCGTTATATATACATTTTCAGCAGTGTATGGAGTCTCTCTTCATCACTTCACATCTTACTGCATTCTTTTTTACTAATTCTAACATTAAAAATATTTTTTCTAATGTTTCTATGGCTTATTTGCCTACTTTCTCTCTGGGTGTACTATCCTTCTGTCCAAGTGCAGCCATGTCTGTTCCCCTCAGATTTTATATGTGGTGATCATGTCTCCTCTATTTCATCTCTTTTCCAATGACGTGAGATTTAGTTTCTCTTGTATTTCCTCGTATCTCATACCTCTCAACTCTGGGACAAGGCCAGTGGAAATGCTATGAGCTTTATCTAGTTTCTTTTAATAAGTCTAGGACACCACCCTGATATCATATTTTCCAAACCTGTTGTGCCAAACGGGTATTTACAACTTCCTGAGCGACACTTTCTTAAGAAGATTCATAAAACTAGCTCTTAGACATATGCAGATGATAATATTCCTTTGATGTGAGTCTTTGCTAATTGGTTCAGTTTAATATAAACCTCTAAGTCATTTTTACCAGTTCCATTACAAGTGGGTTTCATCTACTTTGTTGTGCCTTGTATCTGGTCTCATGTTGCCAGCATCCAGCTTCATTACATTGCTCTTACTTCAGTTAAACTCTAATAGCCACTTGCTGGACCATTTTTTCGTGCTGTTCATGGTATCTTTAATCTCTTGGTCTTTCATTAGATTCATCTTGCTAATAATTTTGACTTCTTCACAAACGTTGAGAGGAAAGAACCAGTCATCTTTGGTTAATCTATCATACCTCAGCCTCCACATATCAAAAACAACATGACTACATCAATCTCCACATACTAACGCATCATGCCCGCATACTCAAACAGGTTGGGAATTTTAACAGCGCCAAGCAATTATATAAGAATTCCTGGTATTTTAACGATACAAATTGCCTACCAAGACGACAGCCAGGCATGCATCATCCCTGGGAGGATAGTTCACTATTTAGGGTAGTTAGGATGATAGTTAAGGAAACAGGCTGGCTGGGAGGATAGTTCATCCTGCAGGTAAATGGGCCAAATGTTGAAAAGTTTCTTTTTAGAGCAAATATATTTGTCATCCTATCAACCTTTGGATGGTTTTAAAGGCTGTTAACCTTTGGAGTGATTTTAAGGCCTATGAATCTCTGGTAGCTTATTAAGGCCTATTAACCTCTGGTGGCTTATTAAGACCTATGAATCTCTGGAGGGTTATTAAGGCCAATCAAGCTTTGCAGGGTTATTAAGGCCAATCAAGGTCTGCAGGGTTATTAAGGCCAATCAAGCTTTGGAGGGTTATTAAGACCAATCAAGCTTTGCAGGGTTATTAAGACCAAGCAAGCTCTGCAGGATTATTAAGACCAATCAAGCTCTGGAGGGTTATTAAGGCCACCTCAATAGTTCACTAAGTAGCAAGTATACATTAGTCTGAGTATAATCCATGATTAAAGCATACTCAGTGTAAATTGACCAATAAATGGAGTATACCTCTGTCTTGGACTTGATGGTAGAAAGACGTAGATAAATACCAGCTGGTTGTAGATAAGTACTCACCTAATATACTCACCTATTATCCTACTCACCACTCACCTACTCACCACTCACCAAGTGGATGAGAGTGTTTGATATATAGTGCTTCGGCTTGGATTATACTCCTAATATCGCTGTATTGGCCAATTATCCCGGTGTAATTGGTCAATATATCTCTGATGATGGTTCGGTTGTGTACTGAAATGATTTGTTCTTTGGACAAAATTGGACAAAAGTCGTCTCTGTCTATATATTTCAGAACGTTGGGGCTGTCAGTTCCCCCAAGGGGATTTTTTTAGGGCTTTCAGCCCAGTCTTTCAAGGCTTTCATGTGTCTTATGGTCAGATGAAAAGAGGTTCTTGGTGTTCAGTTTTAAACGTAGAAGTTCTGTTCTATCTCATGTCTCCGGTTCTCAAAGTGGTTCTCTACTTCCTCGCCCTCGGTCCCATGGTTCTCCAGTGTTGACCATACCACACACTAGAAGGTGAAGCGACGACGACGTTTCGGTCCGTCCTGGACTATTCTCAAGTCGATTCTTGAGAATGGTCCAGGACGGACCGAAACGCCGTCGTCCCTTCACCTTCTAGTGTGTGGTCTGGTCAACATACTTCAGCCACGTTATTGTGACTCCTCGCCTGCATATGGTTCTCCAGTGCCTCCGACTTTACGTTTGTTCCTTCTATAGGGATATTATCATCTGTTTTAAGACCAGAAGGTAGAGTGAGCAATTCTACTCTTCCGAAATAAGTTCAATCATGTTTCTTTTTACCTCCTGTCCCATGATGCCCTGAACTGTGCCCAGGGGGCATCGCTGCCCACTGTGGGAATCACTATTAGAGAACCCGTTGTTAAGATGGATCTGTCAGACGTTATTGAGCTCCTCTGGCAACGTTCTGCGTTACCAGGATCTCTGTGAGCATTGTCAAGCATCATTATTTATCAACCATCATCTTGAGGTTATCTTGAGATGATTTCGGTGGCTTTAGTGTCCCCGCGGCCCGGTCCTCGACCAGGCCTCCACCCCCAGGAAGCAGCCCGTGACAGCTGACTAACTCCCAGGTACCTATTTTACTGCTAGGTAACAGGGGCGCAGGGTGAAAGAAACTCTGCCCAATCATTATCTCATCCACATCCTCGTTGATGAACTCATCATCCAGAGATGATCTCATCCCCCCAAGATCTGCTCTGAGGCTCATCATTGTCTCATTCAATTGCCTCGTTATAACGAGGCAATGGAAATGAGGATAAACATTGCCTGGTTCCAGTTTGCACTCCTTCCATAACCACTCTGCAACATATCCTAAGACGCCGTCGATGCGTGTGTCAGAGACGTTCCCTGATCCCAAACGGTTTCACGTACCTACCCATAACAAAGACGGTGGCGCCAAGACGCTTTTTGTAACGATAACGTACGACCTTGTCACTCTAATGTGCCACAAATTGCTGCAACTCGTTAAAAACTGCTAACGGTTCGTTAAGATTTTCTCAGTCTTGGTCCAAAGTTGTTCCAACTTTTGGTAATAACTTGCAAGCCTTTTACCAGGCGTGCCGCACTCTGCCGGACTTTAAGTTACTTTAATCAGTCCTTACTTACACTTTTAGAGGTCTCCTGGCTGCACTTATACATCTGAATAATACTGGAACGACGTAAATGTGTATGACAAATGGGTAAGTGGACCACTGACTCTGATCAACGCAGCCCCAGCAAAAAATATTGAGAGTCTACAGAGCCTTCGGACTAATAGAGCCCCAGCAAGGCCTTGAGAATCAACAGAGCCCAGACCCTAGACTAATAGAGCCCCAGCAAGCCACTGGGAGTCAACAGAACCCAGACCCCAGACTAACAGAGCCCCAGCAAGGCACTTAGAGTCTGCAGAGCTCAAACCCTAGACTAATAGAGCCCCAGCAAGCCACTGAGAGTCAACAGAGCTCAGAGCCCTAGAGCACTAGAGCCCCAGCAAGGCCCTGAGAGTAGACTCATGCCCAACCTACTGTGTTGGTAGTATATGATGACGCTAGGACACTGTGTCCTAGCGACTCGTCGAGTCTGGGAACCAAACCCAGGACCCATGGTTGTGTGAACCATCTGTACTCTCCAGAGGGTTACAAAGTACAATCTGTTACTATGGACACAGCTGACGAGTCTACAGCACTGTCATCCTCGTAACCTTGTCTGTCAAGACAGGAATTAATCAAAGATTATTATGAAAAGAAACCAGAGGAACTTTAAGAGAGAGAAGCAGTCTTATTTGAACACTAGAGTGATTGCTGCTGCCTCGTTTTCTGATGATCTAGAGCACCGGACGAGTGAACTAAAGAGGGGGAACTCTTCCTTTTTTCACCCTAACACCCCCCCCCCCCCCACAAACTTAATTCAACCTTGAGGTTATCTTGAGGTTATCTTGAGAGGATTTCGGGTCTTCTGAGAAAGAAAAACATTTTAGGAGGGCCTGCTGGCCGGAGGGACAGCCTTCCTGCGACCATGTAAAGCATACTGCAGGAATTTTTATTTCTGCGTTTTTCACTCCAGTTAAAGTTTCCTGTAGGAAATGAATATTTTCCAGTAAGTAGGATAATGAGTTTCATTATCAGTTGCCATGCATAAGAGACAGCTTCAGTATCAGTTGCCATGTCATGAAGACACTGTTTTAATATAAGTTACCATGCCTAAGATGCAGTGTAAGGGATGACTGAATCACACATCAGAAAGTGGAAGAAATGACGACGTTTCGGTTCGTCCTGGATCATTATAAAACCGTGTATTTCATAGATATATTAGTATGCTGCTGCCCTATTCTATTACATTACAGAGTATAGATCAAGCAATGAGTTCATCTAATATTCCCATCTCACAGGATGGTTAGACATATATGTACTTGAGATAAAACAAAAGATGATATTTTAGTGAGCTAGCCTGCACTGTAGTTTAGTTTAGAGCTGTAGTTTAGCCCCATGCTTCAAAGTTGCTTAAAAACTTGAAGGAACAATTAGACACGTTCGCGCAAGACATGTCGGACCAACTGGGTTGTAGTAGACATTTGGTCCTTCGAACCGCTCCAAGGAACAGACAGTTGTACCAATGCGAGTTAGTGGAGTATCACAGCTCCCAGAACTCACTCCAGGTACATTCTAGGTATCAAGAAGGATTATCCAAGAGGTAAACCACTTGAAAACTCCTCCAATGAAAACTTAATGTCCCCATCTTAATTATATAATTTACATACCCAAATCTTTCGGCTTTAAGGATATACATATTTTTCAACATATCAAACAAATGGGTTAATTCATAGGATTGCAATCTCTCCTATTATATGCGAAAACTGTATTAATGTGATGCTAAATAGGTTTTTGGTCAGAAAGACGGAATGTTAAATTGTGCGAACAGTGATTACCAGTCAAATTTAATTACACAATTTGTAATTAAATTAATTATTTGATGCGGATGGAATTTTAATTAGAGAATATATGCCAGATAGGTATTGGGAATTTATAATGTAATGGATGATTCATCTGCTGTATTGCAAGTTCCATCTTTCTAAATATATATATATATATATATATATATATATATATATATATATATATATATATATATATATATATATATATATATGTATATATATGTATATGTATATGTATATATATGTATATGTATATGTATATTATCTGCATAAGCTTAGCAATGGTATTAATGTTATTTTAATATAATTTAAGGACAGATAGGAACATAATAATAAAAATAAAAGTCCTTACGAGGCAGCTGTTGTTTCTTATTCACCCAAATTCATTCATATATATGTCTAACCTACGCTTGAAACAATCCACCGGTCCCATGTTTAATATGTTATTGGGGGGATTTCTTCCATATATCGATAACCAGTCTTCCAAACCAACATTTAATTACGTCTTTCATGACTCTAAATCATAATATGTTGCCAGATTTCAATGTTGAAATACAATATAATTTAATAGTGAATATCAATCCGTGCCTACAAGCTTGCACTGTGCATATGCAAACCTGGCTCATATATAAGCTGTGTTAATATAATTCCGGCTGCCTCGTGTGTTTAGCTAGCTGGGGATGTAGTTAAAGCAGTATCTTGAATTACAGTGAATTCAATATGATTTAATAATTTCCAATTACGACTTCCTGTATTTGCAGGCGCGAGTGTCTTAGATTTCCTAATATGTGTCGGGTGGAGATGTTGTTACAATAGTATAGATATGGGTAAATTGGGTTGTGTAGGGGAGATAATGGTTGGTTTTTTGGGTGGTGTGGGGTTGGACATCTGTCAACCGGGCTCTCCATAGCCCGTGCTACATGGACACTTCGTTCTGTGTAGCTAAATCTGAAACAACCACAACTACTGCCAACCTCTCGAAGCTTATTAAAGCAATAGCAATATACTGACCAACCACCAAGAAGGTGAAGGGACGACGACCTTTCGGTCCGTCCAGGACCATTCTCAAGTCGATTGAGACCGAAACGTCGTCGTCCCTTCACCTTCTAGTGTGTGGTCTGGTCAACATACTTCAGCCACGTTATTGTGACTCCTCGTCTGCAACTACCAAGAATACTTTAATAATCTATTTTATGATATATATATTTATAATATTATATTTTTTTAGTACAAAAAGGCTTGGTTTTCTTGATTTTCGTTTAAGTTGACAGATGAAGAGATGTGTCTAGAGTGATGGAACACCTTAGTTCTGTCACTCAAGAATTAGAATTATAGAGAGTGTAGGTCCTCTGGTGTAGGTGTGTGTGTGTGTGTGTGTGTGTGTGTACTCACCTAATTGTGCTTGCGGGGGTTGAGCTCTGGCTCTTTGGTCCCGCCTCTCAACTGTCAATCAACTGGTGTACAGGTTCCTGAGCCTATTGGGCTCTATCATATCTACACTTGAAACTGTGTATGGAGTCAGCCTCCACTACATCACTTCCTAACCTTCCGCGTGTGTGTGTGTGTGTGTGTGTGTGTGTGTGTGTGTGTGTGTGTGTGTGTGTGTGTGTGTGTGTATTTAATATTTGTATTTACTATTTGCATTTGCAGAATCGAGTCCCCATCTTTCTAACAAATTTATTTTTCCTCTATTATATCTACTACTTATATTTCTCACTAACTCACACACACTTCCCCAGGAAGCAGCCCGTGGCAGCTGACTAATTCCCAGGTACCTGTTCATTGCTAGATGAACAAGCACATCAGGGTGCAAGAAATTCTGCCCACTTGTTTCTGCTTCTCCAGGGATCGAACTAGGGCCCTTAGGACTGCGAACAAAGACCGCTATCCACTCAGCCACGACCAGTGTGTGTGTATGTGCTCACCTATTTATACCTATGTATTCCCATGGGATACGACCAACTCGAGTCCAGAGGACTAGAGCTGGTCGCCCGAAAATATAATTGGTTTTCAGTAATTGGCCTAGCCAATTACTGAAAACGGCGATGGGTCATATTTTGCCCAAACCCCCCTGCAGTTTTCAAAATATCTAAAATGTCGGAAATTTGAATCCTGGGCCTAATTTTTGAGCCGAATTCTGATTCTCTGCACCTATTTTCATTTTCAAATTATGATTCTTTATACCAAAAATATGCCAATTACTGAAAACGGCGATGCGTCATACTTTGCCCAGACCCCCCTGCAATTTTCCAAATATCTAAAATTTAGGAAATTTGACTCCTGAGCGTGATTTTTGAGCCGAATTCTGCACCTATTTTCATTTTCAATATACGACTCTTTAAACCGAAAAAATGCCAATTACTGAAAACAGCGATGGGTCATATTTTACCCAAACCCCCCTGCAGTTTTCAAAATATCTGAAATGTCGGAAATTTGACTCCATATCATCATTTTTTAGCTGAATTCTGATTCTCTGCACCTATTTTCAGTTTCAAATTACGACTTTTTATACCGCTGTCCAGACTAGAGATTCCTGGACAGAATCTAGGACTAAAAATAACTCTACTTGCTCAGACTTGCCATATTTCCGATGTGCTTAATTCAAGTATATAAAAATACATTGTTAGTGTGTAGAGAGATGTAAATGCAGCATTGCAAAGCTCAATTAACACTCTAGCATTCAAATTTAGACTCGTCATTGGGCAATCTATCGACCATAACCGAGTACCGCAATTCAACAAATCTAATGTTGAAATCTAATTCAACAAATCAACAAATGCCAATCTAATGTCGAATTTCGTCGTTATAACGCCTTGGTACATTCAATCAAGGCTGAATGTAGTAGATAAATCTCTAATCCCCTTGTGTGTTTATGTAATTTGTGCTTTTGAAAGCACACTAGAAAATTCTGAGTGATATATGCTCCGCCAGACGCATTACAGAAAACCGAACTCAATCAATGGTTGACTATTATTTATTTTCTTCTTCATAATAGTTAACCCATTGATTTACACGAGGTTTGGACAATAACCAGGTCACGTTAAATGGGGAGAAACTACCAAATTAATTTCTCCTCTAAACGCAAAGATATCCATAACAATATCCTGAATAGACCATGAATAAGCTGTTGGGATGTATGAGAATGTATTTATTGTACATGTATCTACCTATACAGCCCCGCTCCTGTGCCAGGTAAGTCCACTACGGGCTCACCATAGCCCGTGCTACTTGCCCCGCTCCTGTGCCAGGTAAGTCCACTACAGGCTCACCATAGCCCGTGCTACTTGGAACTTTTGTTCGGAGTAGCTGCATCTAAAGCTAAAGTATCTACCTAGATATGCTTGCTAGGTCGAGTATTAGCTGCCAAACCCCGCCTTTCAAGCTTTTGGTCAGCCCTCTCCTGCTTAAACTTTAGCTCTCCACTCAAAACTTTAGTCTACTCAAGCTTTTCATTGTGTCTGTCTGTGCTGGAGGGAGCCAGAGACGTCATGTATTCAAAGTCACCGATGCCTGCGGCTTGTCACGCAGAGATGTAGTCTAGTTGAAAGGTCAACTCTATTTTGCTCTCTGTGCTCACCTAATGTGCCTCGTCTGTGGAAAGGTCTGTGGTGGGTGAACTATTTTTAATTTATTTTATTTATACACAGATGGGGGGAGTAAGGAGAAAGTAAGCAGGCACCCTCCAGGCACCTCCAGCGGTGCCACAGGGATCTAATGGCTCCTGTAATATGCCTTTTTATTCGTAAATTAAAGTCGGCATTTAATTGGGGAAAATTAAATGCTTTTATGGTTATTTTTTTAAATGGTAAATGGTTTTTAAATGGTTTTTACACGTAATGGAACATGAATAGATCTGGCCCATTCGAGGCTAAAGCTCCTGGGTACCCATTTTATTCCCAGGTGAACAGGTGCATCAGGTGTAAGGTCGCCCATAGGCCAGCTTCTGACCTTCCGAGTACCTATTTTACTGCTAGATAAACAAAGGCATCAAATGAAATCAAACGTGCCCAACTGTTTCTGGCCTGCCTTGGGATTGACCCCGGGACCTTCGATTGCGAGTCGAGGATGTAGACCACTGTGCCACAGAGTGCTCTACCTGACACCTCTTTCGTGACTCCTGTAGAGCCTCCTTTGTTTCACTGAATAATCTTCTGTCCTCTTTTTTTCCTCTTTTCCCAAGTCTCGTTACATTACATTTGCTGGTAATGAACTTTATTAGCCATTTTCCTAATTCATATTTTTCTCTGCATTTTTGCAGTCAGCACACATTGTGAGGCAAGGTTGTCTGCGTGTGTCTGTGTGTGTCTCTGCGTGTGTGTGTCTGCGTGTGTGTGTCTGCGTGTGTGTGTCTGCGTGTGTCTGTGCGTGTGTCTGCGTGTGTGTCTGCGTGTGTGTGTCTGCGTGTGTGTGTCTGCGTGTGTGTGTCTGCGTGTGTGTGTCTGCGTGTGTGTCTGCGTGTGTGTGTCTGCGTGTGTCTGTGTGTGTGCGTGTGTCTGCGTGTGTGTGTCTGTGTGTGTGTGTGTGTCTGCGTGTGTGTCTGTGTGTGTCTGCGTGTGTCTGTGTGTGTGTCTGCGTGTGACTGTGCTGGCTTGTATTTACCATTTGTGTCTGCTGAATCAAGCTATTAGCTCTTGTTCCCCGCCTTTCTAACCAATCTGTATTTATTCCATATTTCTCTCTAACACACACACACACATCCCCAGGAAGCAGCCCGTAACAGCTGTCTAACTCCCAGGTACCTATTAATGCTAGGTGAACAGTGGCATCAGGGTGAAAGAAACGCTGCCCATTTGTTTCCGCCTCAGCCTGGAATCGAACCCCTCTATATATATATATATATATATATATATATATATATATATATATATATATATATATATATATATATATATATATATATATATATATATATATATTTATATAAATCCCGTCAGGAGGAATAATATTTATTATAAAAACATAAAACAAAAACATATATACAGCTTTGACACTGTACCAGCCATATCATAAATTAAAATGCAGCTTAATTAGAGATATTTTTATATTTTAGAAAAACTAATGCTACTCTCAGCATTCAGGGGGGTAGGGCTCTACGCGTTCCTATATTTCACAGTCCATTTGTTTAATGAGTAGTGTTGGTGCGTACGTGTGTAGGGTTTAGTAACTCACTGACAGCGTGGGGAAGCGCACGCTAGCGCGCAAATGTGTATATGACAGGATGTAACACACACACACAGACACACACACACACACACACACACACACACACACACACACAGACACACACATACACACAAGGCTATTCAACACTGGTGGGACGCGAACAAGGGGACACAGGTGGAAACTGAGTACCCAAATGAGCCACAGGGACGTTAGAAGGAACTTTTTCAGTGTCAGAGTAGTTAACAGGTGGAATGCATTAGGCAGTGATGTGGTGGAGGCTGACTCCATACACAGTTTCAAATATGATAGAGCCCAATAGGCTCAGGAACCTGTAGACCAGTTAATTGACAGTTGAGAGGCGGGACCATAGAGCCAAAGCTCAACCCCCCCAAGCATAACTAGCTGAGTACAACTAGGAGATAACAGGGCCTCGTGGCTGAGTGAACAGCGTTCAGGGGTCGTAGTCCAAAGGGTCCGGCTTCGATTCCGACCGAACATACATATAACCACATACATATAACCACATACATATAACATACATATAACCACATATAACCACATATAACCACATACATATAACCCTTCAGTAAGCAACCAATTAATCGACCATCCAACCAGTATATTTTCAGTTCTCAACATCGGAGCCAGTCGGCCGAGCGGACAGCACGCTGGACTTGTGATCCTGTGGTCCTGGGTTCGA
>NC_091210.1:18743821-18836321 GCF_040958095.1 Procambarus clarkii | reverse complement strand
GGGGGAAGAGAGAAGGAAGCAGAGAGAAGGGGAGATAAGAACTAAACACAAAAGACAAAAGAAAGTGAGAATAAAACATGATATGGGTGTACGAACTGGTGAAAAGAAGAACCAGAGAGAAAGAGAGGAATGAAGAAAATATCGAGAAAGAATAAGGAATGAATGAAGGACATGTAACTATCCACTAAAGAGTTCCTTTCAGCTGTCTCTATAAGTTTTATCCTGCATGTTTTCTCTGAGTTATTCCTGCCGACTGTCTCTATAAGTTTCCCTCTCCATGTTTCCTCCCCTGATGGTGTAGCCTCTGCATGTTGTGCAATGCTGAGTGGTGAGGCTGTGGTAGTGATGTTGCGTGATGCTCTCCAGAGGCCGCGGGAGATCTATGCTGTTCTGGAACCCGCTATGCTGTTTTGGAACCTGCTATGCTGTTCAAGAACAGCATAGCTGGTTTCAGAACAGCATAGCTGGTTTCAGAACAGCATAGCAGGTTTCAGAACAGCATAGCGGTTCTATGCTGTTCTTGTGTAGTTTCGGGAGGTAATAATGGTGGTTGTGTAGTGTTTCTGGTGTAGAGACGTTAATGGTTTGTTGGTTTGCTTACGATGCAATTCTGCTGGTCTAAGATCTCAGGAGTATTGGAATTGTTTCCAGTTTGTAAACACTAAGAAGGTTCCTTACCTTGCGGTTACCTTGCCTCTAAGGTATACGAGGCCTCAAGGTATGCGAGTATACAGTAGTTTCCCCGAGGTCAGCAAAGGGAAGCACCAATAGAGGAATAATCCGGAGATCTTGTGACTCGATAAAATAAAATCCGCATGGGTGCTAAAGGAATCAGCGCAAGGACTCAGCAAACCACTCGCTAAGATATACGCTGGATTGCTGTAGGTTGGTTTAATTTCCAGATAGATGGGAAAATAGAGTAAAATAGACCTGAAATGACTTGCAAGCTCCGCATGATATTTAAAATGGTACTAAATAAAAAATTCTTCAAGCATCTAGAGAAAAAAACTACGCGTGGCTTAACTGAAAGAAAATTCTCACCTATAAATCTTTCTTGACTCGAATGATGGAAGGAAGATGAGCAGACTTTACGTAAAGCGAGTCGTTTGCTCGTCTCTATGTAGTCCTCCAGAAGGGTCATATTGCCTCGCTAGTGACTTTTCCTAACATACACACACACACACACACACACACATCTATCTCTGAGCGAAGCCCCCCAAAAATAAATACAAATATGAAAAAATAATTTTAAAAAATGTACACTACAACGAGAGCATATAGATGGAGTAGAATGAAAAAATGTTTTATACATGTAAAACTTGGAACTAAATATATAGATATATAACGAAGGCAATAGTGGGCGATAACAGTGATGGAAATTGAGATTGCAGCGGAGATGGAAATTGAGATGGAAATTGAAATAGATTGTGAAATAGATATTCTCGTAGCAACTTAGAAAGAGATACTGGGATGGTACTAAGATCATCTTGAGATATATATATATATATATATATATATATATATATATATATATATATATATATATATATATATATATATATATATATATACATATATATATATATATATATATATATATATATGTCGTACCTAGTAGCCAGAACGCACTTCTCAGCCTACTATGCAAGGCCCGATTTGCCTAATAAGCCAAGTTTTCATGAATTAATTGTTTTTCGACTACCTAACCTACCTAACCTAACCTAACCTAACTTTTTCAGCTACCTAACCTAACGTAACCTATAAAGATAGGTTAGGTTAGGTTAGGTAGGGTTGGTTAGGTTCGGTCATATATCTACGTTAATTTTAACTCCAATAAAAAAAATTGACTTCATACATAATGAAATGGGTAGCTTTACCATTTCATAAGAAAAAAAATAGAGAAAATATATTAATTCAGGAAAACTTGGCTTATTAGGCAAATCGGGCCTTGCATAGTAGGCTGAGAAGTGAGTTCTGGCTACTAGGCACGACATATATATATATATATATATATATATATATATATATATATATATATATATATATATATATATATATATACAGTCACTTTCCATTCTCTCTTCTCTCTTCCTTTCACTTGTACTTCTTTCTTTCTCTCGCTGTCTGCTTCAGCCTCATTTACCCATCTTTTCTATCGTATTTTTTCCCTCTTTTCTACATCCTTTCCTACCTTCCCTCCCTCACTCACCAGATGCCTCACGTTTTCTCATCTGTTTCCTGTGGGAGCCCGGGAGTGTGATTAGATCTCTCGAGATTAAAAGACGTGTGAGTGTGTGTGTGTGTGTGTGTGTGTGTGTGTGTGTGTGTGTGTGTGTGTGTGTGTTATTAGGGTCCAAAACATACACTGGCATGAACATAATTACCTTATAGTGACATCGCGCACCTCCTCCACGCGTATAGAACACGAAATTATCTTATTTTCGTTAGGATAGTATAGGTTAGGCTAGGTTTTGGTAGGTTAGGTTAGTGTAGGTTAGGTTAGGTTTGGATAGGTAAGGGTAGATTAGGTTAGGGTAAGTTAGATTGGGTCAGGAATTGAATATTAGACAAATATGTCATGAGTGATCATGCGTGAGGTGCACATATACGACAACTGCTAGACACGACCACTGTCGTTCCTTTATCTTTGTGGACAGCAACTCCAGTACATTTCTTAGCTTCAGTATAGTTAGTTATTCAAAATTTATTTTGATCATCCCCTTCAGTTTTGTCTTTTTATTCTGTTTTCTGTCTGATAGATACTTGGAATACGGCATGGGAAATCATTACCGTTAGTTTTGTTTTTAATGTTACTATTATGTCAAGCTCCATCTCCATAATTATCTCTTTTAGTTCTTCCTCTTTATATGTCGCTCCATCTGCATTAGTGTACCAGATATTGAGAATGTCCAGATTATGGTTTTGTATATATCTGCCTTTATAGTTGGTTTTATTAGATAGGGAGGTTCGGTAGTGGTTTGGGCACACGTTGGGTATGGATGGGGACACCCTACTTCACCCTATTAATTGAAGAAGGGTGTAGGGTCAGGTGAAAGACCATCTAGGAGTGGGAGGAGCCACCAGGAAAACCTAATGTAAGAGAGGAGCCGAGTGTGCTGCTTGATTTGGGAGAGTCCTATAGGAAAGGGTGGAAGGGTGTATTGATTCTCCGGGCTATTCATGCCCGTGCCACCTCTTGAGTAACTTAAACCTCATCAATCAATCAAGTATTGAGTCAGTAAGATAAGGATTCTGAGATGGGATGGGAGGAATGAGATAAAGGCTGTATGGGATAAGAACATAAGAACAAAGGTAACCGGAGAAGGCACCGCTGGTCTACACAAGGCAACTTCCATCTATATCCACCAGAGGGAGGGTGGATATAGTGGATAATGAGGGAGATACCTGGTTGATACCTGGTTGATGGGGTTCTGGGAGTTCTTCTACTCCCCAAGCCCGGCCTGAGGCCAGGCTTGACTTGTGAGAGTTTGGTCCACTAGGCCGAAGAGTATACAGTAGGGAAAATAGTTTCATAGGCATGGGAAGGAGAATTTCGCAGGAGAGAAGATGAGAAAGGGCGATGTTTTGCGGAGAAGGTTGTAAGTTAAAGTTGAGGACGGGGTGGATTTTGTGGCAGGAGAAATGGAGAGTCTTGGAAATGGCACAGTTGTCCATTTGGCGAGAAGGTGTCATTAGGGTAAGAGCAAGGGGCAGGGGATGGGTATGGGGAAGAGGGAGATGGGTGAGGTGAGGCTCGGGAGACAGAAGATCAACTGAGGAAAAGGAGGAAAGAAAGTCGCAGAAGAGAAAATGAGGGTGACGGGGTGTGGGGAGTAGAGATAATGTCAGCGGGTGCAGGAGCAAGGGGGGGTGAGAGGAGAGATTTACTTGGGTGTTTAATGTGGTTGGTGCATTCATTCCCGGGTGAGGTGTCGTGGTCTATGTCACTCTCCTTGTAAGTTGCCGCAATGACTTGTGCCTTTTGCAGGCGAAGAGTCACAATAACGTGGCTAAAGTATGTTGACCAGACCACACACTATAGAAGGTGAAGGGACGACGACGTTTCGTCCGTCCTGGACGAAGTCAAGTCAATTGGGTTGTCGGTCTTACCCACAATCGACTTGAGAATGGTCCAGGACGGACCGAAACGTCGTCGTCCCTTCACCTTCTAGTGGGTGGTCTGGTCAACAACACTTGTGCCTTTCCTTGTGAAAGTTGCCGCTGTTATCTTGAGGTTATCTTGAGATGATTTCGGGGCTTTAGTGTCCCCGCGGCCCGGTCCTCGACCAGGCCTCCACCCCCAGGAAGCAGCCCGTGACAGCTGACTAACACCCAGGTACCTATTTTACTGCTAGGTAGCAGGGGCATAGGGTGAAAGAAACTCTGCCCATTGTTTCTCGCCGGCGCCTGGGATCGAACCCAGGACTACAGGATCACAAGTCCAGCGTGCTGTTCGCTCGGCCGACCGGCTGTCCTGCATGTGCGTCAAAGAACACATTTCACAAAATCTGTCCACCAACACATGTTTGTCTGCAGTCAAAACTCAAGCAAACATTCTTCACTGAATAAGAAAAATTTGGTAGGAAATCCCTCTGTTCCCGCTAGACTCAACCTGACAATCAACAATAACCTGGTATTGAGCAACTATTGCAATCATTGCAGAGATAACAAAGATTTAATGTCTCAACCGGTCCTCTCAGTTTGCCACTCTGTAAGAAAGACAATTGTTTTGACTAGCCAAACACGTACATACCCAAGCAACCCACCTAACCTCTCGAGGGTGATGCATAGGAAACGTCATATTATTAATTTAAAGCTAATACGGTACATTTTTGATGGATTGGTTGATATCGTTGAAACGGATTCTAATCCGTTGCATATAAAATACAATGGATTAGCTGATAGGATGGGTTTAATGTAGTCCCGTTATTATTGTTTCCTCTCTTGCTGGTACCCAGGTTCGAGTCCCGGGCAGGCCAGAAGTGTTCAGGCACATTTCCTTTCATTTTTTTTTTTTTGAGATATATACAAGAGTTGTTACATTCTTGTAGAGCCACTAGTACGCGTAGCGTTTCGGGCAAGTCCTTAATCCTATGGTCCCTGGAATACGATCCCCTGCCGCGAAGAATCGTTTTTTCATCCAAGTACACATTTTACTGTTGCGTTAAACAGAGGTTACAGTTAAGGAATTGCGCCCAGTAAATCCTCCCCGGCCAGGATACGAACCCATGACATAGCGCTCGCGGAACGCCAGGCGAGTGTCTTACCACTACACCACGGAGACTGTGAATGCCTAATGCCTGTGTTCACCAAGCAATGCATAGGTACCCATACATTAGGCACCTGTTGTGTGGAATAGCATCTTGGGGAGCGTCAGTAGTTTGACCTTGGAGAGACCTCCATACGAGCCTAAATTATATATATACTGAGGCTTCCTGTCCTGGACAAAACAAAGTATATGAATCACAAGATGAATTTCTACCTTAACTACAGTTTCCTGGATGGTTCGATTCCACGTGAAGGTGATTATAGGGATCAGTTTGGTCTGTAAGATGTTCCAGCAATGGTCCTTGATGTGATCTTGGCTCTGGTATTATCCCGCCAAACACACACCGAAACTACAACGTTGGTACAACGTTCGAACAAGTTTTAACACCTCCTAACCAGTTATAACAACCAATATAGCAAGTTGTAACAACGTTCTAATACGTCATAAACACGTTAAGCCAAGATGTAACAACTTTATTACAAGTTGTAACAAGCGGGAAATAGAGACAGTTATGGTTTGTGTTTCCAGGGTTATGTCTCTTCCTCTGGTAAGAGTCTCAAGTTTATTAGCGAGAGAGAGAAGGGAGGACAGGAAGAGAGAGAGAGAGAGAGAGAGAGGGGGAGAGAGAGAGAGAGAGGGGGAGAGAGAGAGAGGGAGAGAGAGAGTGATAGAGAGAGAGAGAGAGAGAGAGAGAGAGAGAGAGAGAGAGAGAGAGAGAGAGAGAGAGAGAGAGAGAGAGAGAGCGCAAGAGAGACAGCCAGCCAGAAACAGACAGTCAGAGACGGAGGCAGAGAGAGAGACATAGAGAGAGCGGACCGCACCCAACGCGACATAATAACACCAACATACTACACCAGCAAAGCCACACAAGGCTTCCAGAACCTGCAACAGCCAACATGATTACCTGCCCGGCTAAGCTCTGCCTCCTGGGGATAAAATCCCAGATTAAGCTGGGGAATATGGGAATATAAGACCTTCAAGCTGTTGATGTAGGAACCCATCTAGAACAACATTCCCTAGAACCTTATTTTCACGTTTTTTGTAATGTTTTCAAAACGTTTGGATGTGTTGGGTGTGTTTGCTGGTAAACGTTTGGATGTGTTGGGTGTGTTTGCTGGTAATATTTTAACTATATTATTTCGACATGGGGGTCTAAAAATATCCCTAAATGGGATTTTATCCTATCTTGTTTTCTGGGGAATTTATTTTAGAAATGGGAAAAATATGTGGGATGATTTTTTTCGTTATAAATTTAGATTACCTGAAGAAATTACCTGCTTTAAGATTACTTTCTGAGATTACCTGCAGAAATTGCCAGGGTAGATGTCCTCCTGGGATTACCTGCGTAGATTGCCTGTAGGGATTACCTGGTGATATCACCTACTTCCTGTCGAGATTTCTTACTCGTACTCGCTAAGATATCCGGCTAAAGGAACCTTCTTACCTCTTGATAGAGCCTACGGATATCCCCCTGTGATATCACCTACTGATATCACCTGCTAAGATTACCTGCTGGGAGAGAGATGCCGGAGGCTGCTTCTTCGCTCGACAACTTTCTCTCGCTTACGCTAACAACAGAAAATGTTTACGAAACCGTTAACTAACAAACGTGCCACGACATTTAACATGGAACATGAAATAATTCATCTAATGCTACTCCCTAATACTCCTCTTACTACTGACTAATACTGACACTTATACTGACTAATACTGTCACTAATACCACGGCTGAGTCGAGAAGGCCATCAGTTTACAACACACCAATACTTTCCTGTGCCAGGTAAGTCCACTACGGGCTCACCATAGCCCGTGCTACTTGCCCCGCTCCTGTGCCAGGTAAGTCCACTACGGGCTCACCATAGCCCGTGCTACTTGCCCCGCTCCTGTGCCAGGTAAGTCCACTACGGGCTCACCATAGCCCGTGCTACTTGCCCCGCTCCTGTGCCAGGTAAGTCCACTACGGGCTCACCATAGCCCGTGCTACTTGCCCCGCTCCTGTGCCAGGTAAGTCCACTACGGGCTCACCATAGCCCGTGCTACTTGCCCCGCTCCTGTGCCAGGTAAGTCCACTACGGGCTCACCATAGCCCGTGCTACTTGCCCCGCTCCTGTGCCAGGTAAGTCCACTACGGGCTCACCATAGCCCGTGCTACTTGTCCCGCTCCTGTGCCAGGTAAGTCCACTACGGGCTCACCATAGCCCGTGCTACTTGCCCCGCTCCTGTGCCAGGTAAGTCCACTACGGGCTCACCATAGCCCGTGCTACTTGCCCCGCTCCTGTGCCAGGTAAGTCCACTACGGGCTCACCATAGCCCGTGCTACTTGCCCCGCTCCTGTGCCAGGTAAGTACACTGATATAAGTCAGGTTTCAGTTTCCCACAGACACCGGTCTAGACCAGACACCCCCCTACTCCGCCCTCATCCCTCCAGTGATGGACACCATCCCATCTATCCCATCCCCTGTCCCAACCTCCCACAGCACCTCCCCCCCCCCCCCCCAGACAGCCCCATGCACCCACGACCCCTCCCTCACCCCCCCCCCCCATCTCACTCGCACAAATCGATACAAAAGAGGTTCCTCTCAGAGAATAAAAGCGATGTATCCCCTGAAACAAAAGAGGCTTTCTCTGGCCTCAGCATCAACAATAGAGGCTTCCTCTGGCCTTGTCACTAACAAGAGAGGCTTCCTCTGGCCTCAGCATCAACAATAGAGGTTCCTCTGGTCTCAGCATCAACAATAGAGGCTTCCGCTGGTCTCAGCATCAACAATAGAGGTTCCGCTGGCCTCAGCATCAATAATAGAGGTTCCTCTGGCCTCAGCATCAACAATAGAGGTTTCACTGGCCTCAGCATCAACAATAGAGGTTCAGCTGGCCTCAGCATCAACAATAGAGGTTCTACTGGCCTCAGCATCAACAATAGAGGTTCCGCTGGCCTCAACATCAACAATAGAGGCTTCCTCTGGCCTCAACATCAACAATAGAGGCTTCCTCTGGCCTCAACATCAACAATAGAGGTTCTACTGGCCTCAGCATCAACAATAGAGGTTCCGCTGGCCTCAACATCAACAATAGAGGCTTCCTCTGGCCTCAACATCAACAATAGAGGCTTCCTCTGGCCTCAACATCAACAATAGAGGCTTCCTCTGGCCTCAACATCAACAATAGAGGCTTCCTCTGGTCTCAACATCATCAATAGAGGCTTCCTCTGGCCTCAACAACATCAATAGAGGTTCCTCTGCCCTCAGCATCAATAATAGAGGTTCCACTGGCCTCAGCATCAACAATAGAGGTTCAGCTGGCCTCAGCATCAACAATAGAGGTTCCACTGGCCTCAGCATCAACAATAGAGGTTCCGCTGGCCTCAGCATCAACAATAGAGGGTGTGGTGAATCACAGAGAGGTGATTGGTGAAGTTAGGCCGAAACGATTGTTGTACGTATGTGGTAGTGATGGTGATATGGAGGAGATGGTGATGGTGGTAGGAAGGAGATGGTGATGGTGATAGGAAGGAGATGGTGATGGTGATAGGAAGGAGATGGTGATATGGAGGAGATGGTGATGGTGGTAGGAAGGAGATAGTGATGGTGATAGGAAGGAGATGGTGATGGTGGTAGGAAGGAGATAGTGATGGTGGGTGTCAGTAAGGTCTGGCTCCTCAAACCTGACAGCTGCCTGATGGGGGCATCCGGCTCTCTCTGAAGGGAACCAGATCAATTGTCTCAGACTCTCTGTAATTTTTCCAAAATCTCCTCTCTTCTTCCAGTCCTAAATCTCCTTGAAACCAATCGTTCTGTGTGATTGTGCCCGCTTGGAAGGTGTACGTAATTGATTGGGAGATTTAAACTCTTGCAAGAACTTAAATGCATAATTAACGCTGCAATTGAAAGGTAATTTATGCATCTTTACTGCAAAGGTAAATATATTAGGTGCCAGATGTATTGCTCTTCTAGTTTGTTATCTTAATTGCTCTTGCAAGATGTTATCGTGAACTCTTGTGCATGTGCTGATAAGCAAGTGCTTGAGCATGGGTTTTTTCTTAGGGAAGAAGCCTTATGCTTCTTTATGCATCTTAGGGAAGAAGCCTTATACTTCTTTATGCATCTTAGGGAAGAAGCCTTATACTTCTTTATGCATCTTAGGGAAGAAGCCTTATACTTCTTTATGCATCTTAGGGAAGAAGCCTTATGCTTCTTTATGCAAGACTCTTTTTCAAAAGTCATGATTCCTTGATTAATAATGATCAATATTGATGATCATTGTGTGTTGCAAGATGCTCAATGATCAATATTGTTCTGCTGTCACTCGTTCTTCTATCTGAAATCTATACTAAATCTGGCGAGGAGAAGATATATTGATTCTATATTTGGCAACAAAGTTCATCATAGTTAATAGCCACAGAGGATAAATCAAGTTATTTTAAAGTATTGTTGTTATATTGACATGATTAGTTACAATTATCTCCATACATGAGTTTAAAATGAATTTGTATTTTGTTTTAAGAAAGACTAATGACGAGGGACCAGATTCACGAAAGCACTTACGAACCTGTACATCTTTTCTCAATCTTTGGCGGCTTTGTTTACAATTATTAAACAGTTAATGAGCCCCGAAGCATCAGGAGGCTGTTTATAACAATAACAACAGTTGATTCACAAGTTTTCATGCTTGTAAACTGTTTAATAAATGTAACCAAAGCCGTCAAAGATTGAGGAAAGATGTACACGTTCGTAAGTGCTTGCGTAAGTGCTTTCGTGAATCTGGCCCAAGGTCTTTGGGAAGAAGAGACAGACTCAGCACATGAATAAAACCGGTTGACCAGATCACACACTAGAAGATGAAGGGACGACGACGTTTCGGTCCGTCCAGCACCATTCTCAATCGACTTGAGAATGGTCCAGGACGGACCGAAACGTCGTCGTCCCTTCACCTTCTAGTGTGTGGTCTGGTCAACATTCTTCAGCCACGTTATTGTGACTCCTCGCCTGCAAAACCGGTTTATGATTGACCGTCTGTTTGCAATATTGCATTGCAGAGTGACAGGAAAATAGTCTCTATGGCGACTCTAAAATAATTGAAGGGGACTCAATAATTGAAGGGGACTCAATAATTGAAGGGGAAGGGGAGAAGGGGACATGGACTTCTTTGGCACAAATATCTGGGAACACATAATAGTCCAGCGCTCTCTTTTTGAACACATTCTGACAGTGAAAACAATAAATTGAAAAATAAATTTTTTGATGACCAAACAACACCTTAGAAGACAGAGAGACGACGACGTTTCGGTCCATCTTGGACCGTTATCAAGTCAATCGTCGGTCCAGGACGGACCGAAACGTCCTCATCTCCTCATCTTGTGGTCTGTGGTTAATCATCATATCATCACGTTATTATGACTCATCATCTACGTCAATTTTTTTTTTTTCAAACAAAATGGCATAGAATTGGATTTTTTTAAACTAGATTTATCAATTAGAAACTCTGCCTACACATCTCAAAATAAAGAATGGGGGGCTGGGGGTCTATTTCCCCCCCCCCCCCCACACCATTATTCCGGCTTAGTGTATGAATATGGATTTATGGATATAAGGAGGATTTGTTGGAATATTTTGGGGGATTTAATTTCTCTCATAGATTTTTGTTAACAAGATGGTTTTAGGAATTCAATGCTATTTCTTCAGTCACCTTAAATACATATTTTTTTCTATAAATAATACGTTTGTAATGCAACACATAAATACATGAGAATTATATACATAAATGAATTTGTTTTAACTTTTATTCAAGAAAAGATATATTCGGTTATAGATAATTTAGGCTTTATATTCATTTATTATATATCTCAGGGTCAAGAAAATTTTGAAAAAATATATTATTTTTAAAGTATGTTACTAATATTTTCACGTCAAACATATACACGACAATTTAGAAATCAAATAACAATGCAAGAATTTAAATGAATGTCAAGTTTAAATAAATTAGTCCAATGTTCGTCATATGTAAATTATTTTTATGCATTAAGGCAATGCAAGCCCTGTATAAATTAATTTATATATCGTTCTTATCAGTTGGATAGGCTACAACAGTGCAATAATTATCCAATTAGTTATCTAGTTAAGCAATTTTATCTTTCAATTTGGATTATATGAAGGATTATTATATATTTTTGTATTCAGCTGTATAGATCAATGGAATGGTGAAACATACGAGAAATAATGATAAAACCCACAAGTCAATGACAGAAAAGGATGATATAACCAAAAATATTTGTTCCTAAAAATGGACAATTCGTATTTTCCCGAAAACCATTTCTGCTAAGTGATGGTTCGCATCCAATAAAATGTTTTCGATATCGTCCGTCTTAAAACATACGAATAACGTTTTTACAACAAAACATAAACATCCCCGGTTAGGTATAACTGTGCATGCATTTTGATCACGAGGATTGCAATTGCAGCACTCAACTTCGAAAGAGTGGAAAACTAAGTTTGCATGTAGTGGATGTAAACAAAGAGGTCTATATCTATTCCCAGTGCAGCCTCCGCCTCGTCAGATCAACATTCCATTTGCGGCTCGGAAAAGATACCGCGAGAACCAACTTTCAAAATATTCATGAATGTTATGCAAACTTGACAATAAAATTATTTAGTGATGCAAAGGATGTAGTATTCTGAAAGAAATGTATTAAATTTCCTTGGCAGAAAGTTTTACCTTCGAGGATTCGAAAATTCGATTAATTTTTACAACAATTTCATATCAGACATGTTCTTGATGAAGGTATTTTTGTCTCTGGTCTTCTAAATGGCTATAGTTTAGCCTGTCACTTTATACATTTAGACAGTACGTATAGCTACTTTAAACCG
This sequence comes from Procambarus clarkii, assembly GCF_040958095.1. NCBI lineage: Eukaryota > Metazoa > Arthropoda > Malacostraca > Decapoda > Cambaridae > Procambarus > Procambarus clarkii. Next base: position 18,824,192 of record NC_091210.1, on the reverse strand, counting down.
TAAGTCTAACTTAGCCCAACCTGTTCCAGTAAACAATATATGCTAACAGCTGCTCACTAGGTCACGTGTTTAATGGTCCACAGGTGTTGTGACCTGTGGTAAGGAAATAGAGCTGCACAGGTGAACAAGTTATTAAGAAACGTCAGAAAAAACTCGCATTTATCCATTTGGAGTAGTCGGTACAACACTCGTTGCAGGTCGGCGTTCGATTCCCGATGGTGCAAGTGGTTGGATACTGTTCTTGCCTCGCTCTTTTATCCCAGCTTCCTGTACTCATGTCCCAGCGCCCTGTACTCATGTCCCAGCACCCTGTACTCATGTCCCAGCACCCTGTACTCATGTCCCAGCTCCTTCATATCCCGACAAACACATTACATGTGATAGTGTTATACCAACATCTTCAAGGAATTGATGAAATATATGTGTGTTCGCCAGAGGTGTGTGTGTGTGTGTGTGTGTGTGTGTGTGTGTGTGTGTGTGTGTGTGTGTGTGTGTGTGTGTGTGTGTGTGTGTGTGTGTGTGTATCTCACGACTGTTCAATCCATTTTCCCATTTTCTTGTCTGGTTTTCAACCTCCACCAGACTCATATTTCCATTTAATACCAAATTCAAGTGCGAAATCTAGGGACTCTCAAAGCAATTTTTTATGCGGGGGGTATTAATTTGCCTTGAGGGGGACAATAGGACTGATCCCAGCCAAACTATGTCCGCCCTGTACCCCAGATAATTCCCCCTGCAAAGTTTGCTGAAACTAACCCCATGCATTTGTCCTCGAAGTTTGGATAGACAAACAGATATTCTATATTTTAGATATAGTTATATGAGAAAAATGATAGATATAGATATATCAAAGGTTTAAACCATAATCTCAGAGGGATTCAAGAGTCGCTCAAAGCACAAGAATTCCCCATAAAAATTAGCGCAAGCAAACGAGCCAAGGGTTTTTTGAGTCGACTTTTGTATGCCCTGTTGTTGCGTAATGCCCAGTGGGTATGACAACTGTTATGAAGCCCCACCATTCATTTCCTGCCACAGGAACTCCAAAAATTAGACAGACTTTGTTCCCGGGAAATATTCCCCGAGTCGTGCAGTGTTCTATGTTGCCTCTTTGAGAGTTTCACTTCTGTAAAAGCTAAACTTTCTCAGTCGAGGGACTTCCTGTTCATGGGGGAATTGTTGCACGTTATTCTATGTGTGTGTGTGTGTGTGTGTGTGTGTGTGTGTGTGTGTGTGTGTGTGTGTGTGTGTGTGTGTGTGTGTGTGTGTGTGTGTGTGTATACTCACCTAGTTGTGTTTGCGGGGGTTGAGCTCTGGCTCTTTGGTCCCGCCTCTCACCGTCAATCAACAGGTGTACAGGTTCCTGAGCCTACTGGGCTCTATCATATCTACACTTGAAACTGCGTATGGAGTCAGCCTCCACCACATCACTGCCTAATGCATTCCATTTGTCTACTACTCTGACACTGAAAAAGTTCTTTCTGATATCGAATGTGTGTGTGTGTGTGTGTTTACTAGTTGTGTTTTTGCGGGGGTTGAGCTTTGCTCTTTCGGCCCGCCTCTCAACTGTCAATCAACTGTTTACTAACTACTTTTTTTTCCCCCACACCACACACACACACACACCCCAGGAAGCAGCCCGTGACAGCTGACTAACTCCCAGGTACCTATTTACTGCTAGGTAACAGGGGCACTTAGGGTGAAAGAAACTTTGCCCATTTGTTTCTGCCTCGTGCGGGAATCGAACCCGCGCCACAGAATTACGAGTCCTGCGCGCTATCCACCAGGCTACGAGGCCCCTTATGTGTGTGTGTGTGTGTGTGTGTGTGTGTGTGTGTGTGTGTGTGTGTGTGTGTGTGTGTGTGTGTGTGTGTGTGTGTGTGAGATTTACCATTTAATTGGTTACTACAGTTATTGAAATGGATTTACGAATCCCCAGTTACATTAGGGGTTCGTTGAAGGGATTAACAGACATAATACATCTAGATTATGCTAGGACCTGAACCCCACACACACACACACACACACACACACACACACACACACACACACACACACACACACACACACACACACACACACACACGATGAAAGTACATATTAGAATAAGAACTATACCACAAATTACCTAAACTGTCCAAACCATGATGCCATTTGCAAGCCACAATAGAGAGCACAAACACTACATGATAGCAGGAGACCAACTCTTGGCCCACGAGACCAAGCAACATCTCTCTTACAATATAAACTCGCTCTTGCAATATCTAGTCTCAATGCAAAGTTTTAATTCTTCATCTTTTCCACTGGTAATTTTTCCATACTAATTTTGTACGTCACATTTATAGTGCAATAATGGTTGCAGATGCACCTTTGGAAGCAACAGTGCCTGCAGGGTTGAAAACATATTGGCACTGACACTGCCACTAATTTCACCTGCTTTAATTAACAATAGCGTAAACAGCCGTTCTATTGAGGTTATTGTTGTAATAAGCTATTGTTGCTAGCATTGTGTGACATTGACTCATATGAATGCCATCAAAGAGTGCTATTATTTTCAAAGTATATTATTAATGCTTTAAAACCGGTTTCATTTGGTCATCAAACGCGGACCTTCCGTTGTGAAGGATTTTATAACTCAATAGTCAAAACTCAGTTCTAATTATTTTCATATTAATTTTAATACCATTTTCAGATCATTTATTAATATAGTAAAAGTTTATGCATTTCTTTCCTTTGCCTTTCGTTTTTTTTTTTCTATATAAAACAGCCGATAATTTCCCTTATATATCGCTATATTTTTTCGAATATTTTTTTGACAAACTCTCTGCTTATTGAAGACCAAAAATGTACTTCTTCTAACAATGCTTGTAAAAGTTAATCATTCTTTAATAATATTACAATTAATTTTGTCACAACTTCTCAATTTAATACGTTACAATGTACATTAAGAATCGAATATGTACGGAAAACAATTTATTGATATAGTGACTATAGGTGATCAGACATGGGGCATAATGACCGTTCGTCTAATTGTCAAAAGCCTGTTTACTCAAAGTGTGTTCCACTTCCCCCCCCCCCACACACACACACACACACACACACACACACACACACACACACACACACACACACACACACACACACACACACACACAAACACACACACAGATGGAAACTGAGTACCCACATGAGCCACAGAGACGTTAGAAAGAACTTTTTCAGTGTCAGAGTAGATAACAGATGGAATGCATTAGGCAGTGATATGGTGGAGGCTGACTCCATACACAGTTTCAAGTGTAGATATGACAGAGCCCAGTAGGCTCAGGAATCTGTACATCAGTTGATTGACGGTTGAGAGGCGGGACCAAAGAGCCAGAGCTCAACCCCCCAAGCACAAATAGATGAGTACACACGATCAAATCCACTCCTTTTCCGTCTCTGAAAACTCTTGCAAATGGGCTCGACGTATCAGGCATTTGCAAGGTTTATTCAATAAGATCTAAAGAAGTTTAGTCCTATTCAGACTCCAGACATATATGAGAGTCAGACGCGGCTCTTGGAACTCTTTCACTCTTATTTTCTCAACAAAAGAGCAGTTTACGTACAAAGTGGAGTGAGATCCACTTCAACCTTACCTTCACGCCAACTGAATTCTTTTTTTTTTTGAGATATATACAAGAGTTGTTACATTCTTGTAGAGCCACTAGTACGCGTAGCGTTTCGGGCAAGTCCTTAATCCTATGGTCCCTGGAATACGATCCCCTGCCGCGAAGAATCGTTGTTACAACCAAGTACACATTTTACTGTTGCGTTAAACAGAGGCTACAGTTAAGGATTTGCGCCCAGTAAATCCTCCCCGGCCAGGATACGAACCCATGACATAGCGCTCGCGGAACGCCAGGCGAGTGTCTTACCACTACACCACGGAGGCTGTTTCCCTGTAAGATATGTTATTTTACTCTCAATTGTTGTCTTATGGATATATAATAATGGTATATCTTTTCAGTATTACTTACGGTATTATATGGGTATATATGCCCATGGTGAGGTATTATATTGCACAGGATACCGACACTTATACTGGGTTCCACCGCCATACCCAGTTTTTGATTGGTATTGCATCCTATTATTTCCCGCCTATTTCTTCACCCTTGTGTGAAGAAATAGGTTCACCCCTTTACTTTACTCCCCCAAGCCACTTGGGGGAGTAAAGGGGAGTTTACTTTACTCTTGGGGGAGGTTTACTTTACTCCACTTGGGGGAGTTTACTTTACTCTTGGGGGAGGTTTACTTTACTCCACTTGGGGGAGTTTACTTTACTCTTGGGGGAGGTTTACTTTACTCCACTTGGGGGAGTTTACTTTACTCTTGCACATGTGTATTAAAGATCAATGAACAAATCTACCTTCAAGCACCGTTCCTGTGCCAGGTAAGTCCACTACGGGCTCACCATAGCCCGTGCTACTTGCCCCGCTCCTGTGCCAGGTAAATCCACTACGGGCTCACCATAGCCCGTGCTACTTGCCCCGCTCCTGTGCCAGGTAAGTCCACTACGGGCTCACCATAGCCCGTGCTACTTGCCCCGCTCCTGTGCCAGGTAAGTCCTCTACGGGCTCACCATAGCCCGTGCTACTTGCACCGCTCCTGTGTCAGGTAAGTCCACTACGGGCTCGCCATAGCCCGTGCTACTTGCCCCGCTCCTGTGCCAGGTAAGTCCACTACGGGCTCACCATAGCCCGTGCTACTTGCCCCGCTCTTGTGCCAGGTAAGGCCACTACGGGCTCACCATAGTCCATGCTACTTGCCCCGCTCCTGTGCCAGGTAAGTTACGGGCTCACCATAGCCCGTGCTACTTGCCCCGCTCCTGTGCCAGGTAAGTTACGGGCTCACCATAACCCGTGCTACTTGCAACTTGTTCCAAGTAGCTGAATCTATAACAACAACAACAACAGGGCCGTGACGAGGATTCGAACCTTGTGGATCCTTGTGGACTTGTTCATTGATGCATTACGCTATTGTGATTCCTGTGTATGGATTAAAGTTCAAATTTGTACTTTGTATATATTACAGGCTCACCAGAGCCCTCGTTACATGGAGGGCTCACCAGAGCCCTCGTTACATGGAGGGCTCGTTCGTTCGACCCCTCCATGTAACGTTTCTGAGTAGTTCGTTCCGAGTAGTCAACTCTCTCTCAATAACTCAGCCCGTCCTCCAAACAAAGATCCAAAAGTGATTCCATGCACCCGCCAAACCCCCTATTTATGAATGAAAAGCGGTTTACACACGACTCACAACTGCTGACGTTCGAACATATTCGGAACAAGTGCTTCACTGACGAATTTTGTTCGAATCACAACGCTGTAAATGCTTCACCCACGTACTACAAATACAAATAATCGCCAACAGAACCTAAACACCTAACTTAACCTATGCCTATATATACACAATATGCTAATATATTATAATATTAATTTATACTTGAGAAAATTTCCGTTTTGAATGAACACCATGTTAAAATTTATGAATGCGTCTGTGGGGCTGACCGCTGGATGTAATGGACTTGAGTCGAGGACGGGTTGCAATAGCTACCTGGATAGGCTAGTCGGCAGCTGGTGGATGGAGACTGGTTGTTCGTGGTGCTCGTCAGTTCCGCCCTAGTGGCTGTCGGAGGAGGGTGTCTGTGACGGCTATGGGGGCGTTGTCCCCCGTGGGGGACGTGGTACGCCTGTTGAGTTGCCATGGGGACTTATCGGCCTCCAGTGAAGAGGACATCGTCTGGAGCCAGATTCACGAAGCAGTTATGCAAGCACTTACGAATCTGTACATTTGTTGGAGTGTGGTGGCAACTACCAGACGGGTCGGACGTCCCATTGGTCTTCCTGCTGTTGTTGACATTGGGAGATTGTTGTTTGCCACTGTAGGGTGACTGGCAAACAGTCTCAGTATGGGGGACTTAGCGCCACCACTAAGGAGGAAGGACTCGGCTGGGACGACGTTTTCCCTGTCGGGTGGATATTGGCGTCGTCAGCTACACCGTCGGGTGGATATTGGCGGCGTCAGCTACACCGTCGGGTGGATATTGGCGGAGTCAGCTACACCGTCGGGTGGATATTGGCGGCATCAGCTACACCGTCGGGTGGATATTGGCGTCGTCAGCTACACCGTCGGGTGGATATTGGCGTCGTCAGCTACACCGTCGGGTGGATATTGGCGGAGTCAGCTACACCGTCGGGTGGATATTGGCGTCGTCAGCTACACCGTCGGGTGGATATTGGCGGCGTCAGCTACACCGTCGGGTGGATATTGGCGTCGTCAGCTACACTCTACAGTTATGGGTGTGAAAGTGGCAGATCTCGTAGGTCTACAGGTCGTTCGTGAGGACAGAGTGGTTGTGAAGTACGCAGAGAGTGGCTTGTTCCGGAGAATTATCCGGAGCCGGTCGGCCGAGCGGACAGCACGCTGGACTTGTGATCCTGTGGGTTCGATCCCAGGCGCCGGCGAGAAACATTGGGCAGAGTTTCTTGCACCCTATGCCCCTGTTACCTAGCAGTAAAATAGGTACCTGGGTGTTAGTCAGCTGTCACGGGCTGCTTCCGGGGGGTGGAGGCCTGGTCAAGGACCGGACCGCAGGGACACTAAAGCCCCGAAATCATCTCAAGATAACCTCAAGAAGCCAGTATTTCATAACAGAATGTGATTAGCCTTAACTTTGGTTAGATTCTGTTGGGTATTATTGGTTTTTGTAATCTGTGAACGAAGCTCTTGGAGGGGTACGACTCCAGCAGCAATCCGTCCTCGACTCAAGTCCATTCCATCCAGTGGTCGACCCCACAGACGAATTCATACATTTTTACATGATGTTCATTCAAAACGGGAATTTTCTCACATATAAATTATAATATATTAGCATATTATGCATATATAGGCAAGGTTAGATTAGGTGTTTAGTTTCTGTTGGCGATTATTTGTATTTGTAGTAAGTGGGTGAAGCATTTACAGCGTTGTGGTTCGAACACAAGTCGTCAGTGAAGCACTTGTTCCGGAAGTGTTCGGACGAAATCAGTTGCGAGTCGTGTGTCAACCCGTCCTCGACTCAAGTCCATTACATCCAGCGGTCGACCCCACAGACGCATTCATAAATTTTAACATGCTGTTCATTCAAAACAAGAATTTTCTCAAATATAAATTATTATAATAGCATATTGTGCATATATAGGCATAGGTTAGGTTAGGTTAGGTGTTTAGGTTCGGTTGGCGATTATTTGCATTTGTAGTACGTGGGTGAAGCATTTATAGCGTTGTGGTTCGAACAAAACTCGTCAGTGAAGCACTTGTTCCGGAAGTGTTCGAACGAAATCAGTTGAGTCGTGTGTAAACCGCTTTTCATTCATAAACAGGGGGTTTGGCGGGTGGATGGAATCACTTTTGGATCTTTGTTTGGAGGACGGGCTGCGTGTGTAAACCGTTTTTCATTCATAAACAGCTGAGGGTTTGGCGGGTGGATGGAATCACTTTTGGGTCTTTGTTTGGAGGACGGGCTGTTTCACCCCGTTCTCACGCTAGGCTGTTTAAAGCAGCGGCCGTCCTCCCCAAACGCATTCATCAATTTTAACGTACTGTGAATTAAAAATTGGTTTCTCATAAATTAATATTCTTGTACATAAAAATTGTATGTATAGTTTAGCGTAGGTTAGGCGTTTAGGTTCTGTTGGTAATTATTTGTATTTATAAGTTCGTGGGTGAAGCATTTATAGAATTGTGGTTCGAACAGAGGACGTGAGCAAAGCACTTGTTCCGGAAGTGTTCGAACGTCATCAGTTGAGTGGCGTGTAAACCGTTTTTCACTCATAAACGGTGGGTTTGTCGGGTGGATTAAAGAGCTTGGATCTTTGTAAGCGAGAACGGGTTGAGCATTTAGTTGATTCGAACAGAGGTCGCCAGCGAAGCACTTCGAGAAATGTTCGAACGTCAACAGTTGGTAGTCGTATACAGAGTTTTAAATTCATAAACAGGGGATTGGCGGCTGGAATAACGAGCATTTGGCCTTTGTTAATACAGCTCGTCGTCCAAACAAAGACCCAAAAGTGATTCCATCCACCCGCCAAACCCCCCAGCTGTTTACGAGTGAAAAACGGTTTACACGCGACTCGCAACTAATAACGTCCGAACACTTCCGGAACAAGTGCTTCACTGACGACTTGTGTTCGAACCACAATGCTGTAAATGCTTCACCCACGTAATACAAATAATCGCCAACAGAACCTAAATGCCTAACCTACGCTTAACTATACCTAGAACTTTAATATATAATAATATTAACTTGCATATGAGAACAATATTTTTAACATGGTATGTTAAAATTGATGAATGCATCTTGGGGGGGGGGTACTATAGTGGCTGCTGCTTTAACGAGCCTAGCCAGTGGCAAAGTTGTACATTAACATCTGTAGACGTATAACGTCAAAGTACAAGCAAACGTTTCCCCCTTCTAGATTTTGTCGACTAAATTTATTTGTCAAGGAAGGGAATTATCAAGAGAAAGTTACAAGCCATTACGACTATATAGTACTTGGAAGGGGTCAGGATAAGGACTTGGGATGGGACGGGGGAAAGGAATGGACACCCAGCTGGACGGTCGGGGATTGAACGCCGACCTGTATGACGCGAGACCGTCAATATACCGTCCAGTTCAAGTGGTTGGGAATATAAGGAGGAGGGACCAGATTCACGAAGCAGTTAGGCAAGCACTTACGAACCTGTACATCTTTTCTCAATCTTTGGCGGCTTTGTTTACAATTATTAAACAGTTAATGAGCTCCGAAGCACCAGGAGGCTGTTTATAACAATAACAACAGTTGATTGGCAAGTTTTCATGCTTGTAAACTGTTTAATAAATGTAACCAAAGCCGTCAAAGATTGAGGAAAGATGTACACGTTCGTAAGTGCTTGCGTAACTGCTTCGTGAATCTGGCCCCCGAACTGTTGTTACGACTGGTGTTGAGCTCTAGACAATCACCAGCTCGGGGAGTACTACAGTCATATCGCCAGTTTACTGACCAACCAACAGTTATAAAAGTGTTCAAAACTTAAAGTAAACTGAGTGAGTTTACACCGTGAAGCTGGGTACTTCTGTGTGTATATATGTGCATAATGCATATATCTGACATGTGAAATGTGTCAAAATTTCAAAGCAATCGATGAACTTTCGGATATTACAGCGTATGTTTCTCTTACGTCCAACAGATGGCGCTGTTTAAAAAAGTTTTTTTCCTGTCACAGGTGCGTCATGTATATAGTAGGTATATAAAAACACGCGCCTATTCGAATAGCAACGTTGTCAAAATTTCAAAGCGATCAGGTGTATTAACACCATTAGGAGGCAGAGGTGGTGGTGACGGAGGGAGACATTACACAATGAGACGGCTCCAGGCCCACACCGGAAGCTCCACGCCTGTCTTATCGCCTCAGACGCCATAGCATAGTTGCAGAACTCCCACGGGCCAGCGAGGACGTCTCCGTCGTCGCCTGCTCTAGTTCTGGACAGTACAAGTTCGTCGTCGTCTGCTGTAGTTCTGGACAGTACAAGTTCGTCGTCGTCTGCTGTAGTTCTGGACAGTACAAGTTCGTCGTCGTCTGCTGTAGTTCTGGACAGTACAAGTTCGTCGTCGTCTGCTGTAGTTCTGGACAGTACAAGTTCGTCGTCGTCTGCTGTACTTCTGGACAGTACAAGTTCGTCGTCGTCTGCTGTACTTCTGGACAGTACAAGTTCGTCGTCGTCTGCTGTAGTCCTAGACAGTACAAGCTCGTCGTCGCCTGCTATAGTCGTGGACAGTAAAAGTTCGTCGTCTGCTATAGTCCTGGACAGTAAAAGTTCGTCGTCGTCTGCTCTAGTCCTGGACAGTTCAAGTTCGTCGTCGCCTATTGTAGTCCTGGACTATATATAACGGACACAACTTCTTCAAGTGGATCTTTGTATCGAGTGGTAAGTGTTCCTGCTCCATTGTGTTGTCTTGAAATCCAAACTTCCAAAGAAAGTTTCAGGCGCTTCGACTCGCTGATGTGAAACTTTTTGTGAAGTGTTTTGTCTTGTTTTAATGCTATGTGGAATGACTTGTAATTTGGTTGTTAGTGAGTTACTTAAAGGTTATTTGGTTGCCATTTGCAGTATTTATTTTGTGGTGTTTTTGTTATCCTGTGAGGTGTTTGTTTGTGCTTATTATGTACTTGTTTGGTATGTTGGGCATTTCCTGTGTCCTCGTATGTACTTATTTTGTGCTGTGTGTTTGCTGAGGCTCGGGTATATTTGTTTGGTCTCTGATGTTTTTGTTTGGTCTTTGGTGTATTTGTTTGGTGTGTGAACGCTGAGAGAGGGTTCGAGTCCTACAGAGTGCTTCATATCAGCTGCCACTATCAGGTCGCTTTAACCAGATTGTGGCGACCTTTTTGGCTTCCTGTCAGTTGTGAGCGACCGTCTTTCTCATACACACGTGACTCCTTCAAATATATATATATATATATATATATTATATATATATTATATATATATATAAAATTGTAAAAACCATCTCTTGATTAGGTAATAATGATAAAAAATAAGAATATTGTTCGAAATTCAGTAGATTTTCAATCAAATGGGAATAGGTTGAGGTGTGAATAGGGATGAGCTAGGATAGATATGATCACCACATACATAATACTCAGTGGAGCAGTCAGAACATATGAACACTGTTTATCATGGGGGGGTATGAACAAATCAGAATGGTGAACAAATGGATGAATAATGTAATCTAATGGAGCCACATTCTCTACACAGGTCCAAATGTAGATGCAATAGAACCCAGAAATAAAATAATTATTATTAGAGTAAAGATGTAATAAGAACCTACACGAATAATGTTGATGGAATGTTGAATTTATACATAAATTGCTTAAGGGGGTTGAGAGGCGGTAGCCAGGAGCTAAGAGGTCATCTTAGGCTGGTACAATTAGGAGAGTACACCCACCAGGTGGTCGTTATTGGCAGTTAGTGTTGGCTGTTACGACCAGCTGTTGTACTCCGGGTCCACTCGGCCCAGCTGACCTCTGGTGACCTTCACTCTCACTACTCACTCTCACTACTCACTCTCACTCAATACACTCACACTCACACTCAGTACACCCTCACTACACACTCAGCTCTCCCATCTTAGTCATAGCAACTTTTCTCTCAACAAATTGTTTCATAAATGGTTATGAATATATATGAAAATATTCTACATTCCATACATGTTTGTGTGTATTCTACATGTGAATACATGTTTGTGTGTGTATGAGGTTGAGGGGTAAGCAACGATGCATGGGGTAAGCAACACCAAAATGTACATAGTGATTCCTGCCGGGTACGTGCCCAACATGGTAGGGCCCGGGTTGCCACGTAAATTGAGTACAACTTGACATGTTGCCAATGACAACCCCTACTCCGAATCATGGAATATATTAACTGGACCTGTGATTTTTTTTTAGTAGAACATGAATCATTATCACTGGGTTATGGTGCCATGGAATCATGACACTAGCGGAATTGGAGCAGTTGCCACTTATATTCAGAGTAACAGACGGCTGGAACACTCAAACAGCTTCGTTCTGATTGGTTTGGCATCCCCTCAGGTTCGTATGGTAGATATGGACTCAAAGTTCCCTGAAAGAGTTGTACGAAAAACTAAATAGGATTATTAAAGAGTGGATTGACGAAATTTCCTGTTTTAGGGCGTTAACGTTGCTATTCAGAGAGGAAACGCTCCATCCTGCACACGTATCCTGCTACTGAGGGACTCGAGTGAGGTTCAGCACTGATGTTTATACATGCTTCCTCTATGTAACATGTATCCTTGTGGTAGAAATGAGGTACACTTCTGGGTGTATATATATATATGTGTTTGTAAATATGTAAGGTCTAATTAATGACTTAACCACCACCAGTGACCACCACCACCAGTGACCACCACCACCAGTGACCAGTCACCACCAGTGACCACCACCACAGCCATGAGTACTGTGCAAGCGGGGGGTGGATGGTTCGATGCCTTCCGCTGGAAGCCCTTCCCTACCCTGTACAGCGAACTCAAGACCCCAGTGACCGAAGACGTCCTGTACGTGGGTTGGCTTGTAGCCTTCCTCGTAGTGTTCGTCCCCTTCGTAGCCTTCGTCATCCCTACCCTCAGTGGATGGAGCTCGGTGAGTTACGATCATGCCTATCCCTGCTAGTAAGGTCCTGTCTATCCCTGCTGGTAAGGTCCTGTCTATCCCTGCTGGTAAGGTCCTGTCTATCCCTGCTGGTAAGGTCCTGTCTATCCCTGCTGGTAAGGTCCTGTCTATCCCTGCTGGATAAGTCCTTCTTCCGTCTCCTCCTGCTAGGATTCTACTCATTAGTAAGGATAAAGTCCCACCCGTCTCTTGCTTGCTAAGTCCCATCTATTTCCAGTGTGAAAAAGTCCCACCTATAGATCCTTACATGCCCCTGCTTATGACCTATAGGTATTCTCTACCCATCCTTCTAAAGTCCTGCCCGGTCCTAGAATCCTTCGTCCTCATATATATAATATATTCATGTTCTTTTTAACTTAGTGTTGACAATCGTTTCATCCACAGAAATTCTCCGTGTTCGTTCGAGTTACTCTCAGTTTGTCTCTTGGATTGGTGATTATGGGTGAGTATCTCTGTGTGTCTCTGTGTGTCTCTGTGTGTCTCTGTGTGTCTCTGTGTGTCTGTCTCCTTTTTACTGATACACAAGGAATCCACAAATTATTCACTCCATTATGCATTATTAAGGCTAGTAATAGGATGAAAATTTGTGAAGACTGTATTTTTCTCTAACTTTTACGCTCACGAACGTTTTCTGAAATCTTCCCCAAATCGCATTTAGACAAGCCTTAAGCTTTCATTGATAGTCATATAGAATGGTATATTGAGTATTTGACCGACCAGGGTATATTTAGAAATTTTTTTAGGGGTACCTTATGTTCAAATTCCTTCTATTAATTGTAATTCAAATTATTTCTATTGTAAATCAAAACTGTATTAGTTTTAATCTTTTTCTATATCCAGCATTCAGAGACAATCTTCTCCTTTTGAAAGTATTCTGACTGCAACATGGGTTAAAAAAAATTCAAGGAGTAGAAACAATTTTTAAACGTTTGATAAGTTTATATGTATTTTTTATTCTAGATTTCTGGATAAATAGTTTGAAACTTGAGCTTATTGGTTTCAAGTTTTGTTCCAATGCTGATTGTTTTTGAGCTTGCTGGGACAAAGAAAGGCATTAAGGCATTTCCATAGTCAAATCCCCAGTGAAAATCCCGTCCAAAAAATTAATATTTTCCATACTTTTTGTTTAAAAAAATCAATATTTTAAAATATAGGATTTGGTTATGGAAACTATTTGGGGGATATTGTTAGACAAAGACTTGAGTTAACTGTGGTATTTAGAAAGTATAATGTATAGTGTGTGTGAAGGGTATATACTTTTATATACTATATAAGTATATACTTGTATAGTATATAAGACAAGTTTCAAACAAATCTGAAATTTGGAATTTGTCATAAGAGGTGTTCTTTAGTATTCTCATCAAATTTAGAAGTCTCTTACGCGTACGCACGCACGCACGCACACACGTGCATACACACATAGATACATATTTATATCTACATATCATGATTAGCTCTTCATCATGGACTGTCTGTCTGTCTCTCTCTGCACACACCAACTACTTGACCTGGTCTGAACAGCAATGACCTTGCTTCTTGCACGGTCGGCGTTCGATCCCCGAGGTTCCCAGTGGTTGGGCACCAATCCTTCACACCGCCCTTTTGTGCCACCCTCTTATATCCTCATATACCCCCAGCTCCTTGTCCGTGTATCCCAGCTCTTTTATAAGTGTTATATTGACATACTGACTTAACCTTTGCTGTTGATAATCGTTTTGCTTTGCCTGTACCGGTTGCAGTATGCAACTTTGGGCAGGAGTGGGAGGTGGGGAGTGTGGAGACTGTCACCCCCTACCGTGCTGGCAGCGGTCAGGAGATCCACGCATCTGTTGGTGTTGGCCTCGGCCTCCGATCTGTCAACGTTACTCTGAAAGGTATGTGGAAGTGTGTGTGTGTTGTGTGTGGAAGTGTTTGGTAGTATGTGTGTGTGTGTACTCGCCTAGTTGTGTTTGCGGGGGTTGAGCTCTGGCTCTTTGGTCCAGCCTCTCAACCGTCAATCAACAGGTGTACAGGTTTCTGAGCCTACTGGGCTCTATCATATCTACACTTGAAACTGTGTATGGAGTCAGCCTCCACCACATCACTTCCTAATACATTCCATTTGTCAACCACTCTGACACTAAAAAAGTTCGTGTGTGTGTGTACACTCACCTAGTTGTGCTTGCGGGGGTTGAGCTCTGGCTCTTTGATCCCGCCTCTAAACTGTCAATCAACAAGTGTACAGATTCTTGAGTCTATTGAGCTCTGTTATCGAAAATAATGTAATATTATTTTCTAAATAAAAAAAAAAAACGATTGGGCCCGACAATGTATTGACGTAACCTGATTGTGATCATTGACAGAATACTCACGTAGGGTGGCATCTGATTGGCTCAGAGCCAAGAGCTCAACCAATCAGGGGCTTGGTAACACGATATCGCTCATCAGTCCAATTGGTTGTTTGATATCTCGTGGAGAGGAACTTCCTTGAATTGATCTTTTGACATAGTTCCAGATATCTGTTTACCAGGAAGTTAAAGAATTAAATCATAAAATTGACAGTGGTGAGCTTAGCTACTTAAGTGTTTAGTAGTGATAGATAATAGAATAATGGATGATAGATTGATAGATCCCTTTCACAGACCAATCAGGTATGCGAGAAATAGATCGGGGACCTTCCATTGGTGTCAGGTCAATAGATCAATAGAGCAATAGAATGAAAAAACTCTATTGGAAAAAGTGTTTTTCACATTCTTCGTTAATAATATTTCAGCTAATTCATCAATGCAACTTAGTGTCTGTCTGTTGTTGCTATCATTGTTCAGTAGTTACGGTGCCCTAGAGTAACTTTGAAACGTTTGGGCACGTTTTCTGTTCACCTGATGCCTCTGTTCGCCTAGCAGTAATATAGAGGGACCCATGAGTAAGGCAACTGTTGTGGTTTGCATCCTGGGGAAGGTTAATACTAGGCCTAAAGAGACGAGGATAAGCTAAGGCATAGAATTCTTGATTGGTAAGCTTAGGAATGTGTGTGATTTATGTGGCTCAGTGGCGTGAGTCCAATCTTCCAGGGGATTGTGACTCGGATTCTACATATCATGTTGCTCCTGAGTCAAGCTACAGTTCCTGGTTCCCGCCTCCTTGTCGTTAATCAACATATGCAGGCGATGAGTCACAATAACGAGGCTAAAGTATGTTGACCAGACCACACACTAGAAGGTGAAGGGACGACGACGTTTCGGTCCTTCCTGGACCATTCTCAAGTCGATTGAGAATGATCCAGGACGGACCGAAACGACGTCGTCCTTTCACCTATTAGTATGTGATCTGGTCAACAATTAATCAACATAGATGCAATGTTTTCCTAAACATATATATTCTCTTTATTATACTAGATGTGTAAGACAATTATGTTAATAGCCATAAAAGGCCTTTTTGATATAACAAACAATATATAACTAAGCCCCAGTGATGATTCTGAAATACCTCATGACATTATCTTGCTCCCACAGCCCTGAGAGAACCAGAG
Source organism: Procambarus clarkii (assembly GCF_040958095.1). NCBI lineage: Eukaryota > Metazoa > Arthropoda > Malacostraca > Decapoda > Cambaridae > Procambarus > Procambarus clarkii. The sequence goes on along the minus strand of NC_091210.1, from coordinate 18,808,444 downwards.
GGTGACCTACGAGGCGAAACCATTAACTACAACGAAAGGTTCTCCTGGGAATGGGGTCAGGGCCGCGCCGGCTTCGGTCCCTTTGGTTAGTGAACCACGAAGTTGTTGCCCTTTCAGGCCATTAGGTTGTTAAAGCCCTGGGTGCGAAAAGGGGTTAAAAGGTCAGTAGCAAGCTACCCCTCTAACCCCTTTTCAAGAGGGGTTAGGGGTCAAGAGTTTACAGAACTCGTCCCCTAAGGGCAGGAGTTCTGAAAATCTTAGTTATATCTATCGGAGGCCACAATAAAATTTAGGGTTTTTATTTAGAGTTGAAGATTTAGATTCAAAGGTCAAAAGAAAACTTGAGTTTAGAAGTTCGTAAAGCTAATGGACTTGAAGCTGGAAGAGAGAAAAGACTTGGTATCTGAGATACCATGTCCCAGAACACTTAGTAATCAAGAGTTTTGAAAGATAAGATATGAATTCAGGAACTATTTGATCCGAAAGTCATGGACTCAGAGGTCAAAACCTCTGAGGCTCAACGTTCACCACTCCACACAACGTAACCTCAACATTTGTGGTAACGTAACCTCAACGTTTGTTTAACGTCATTACGTTATGATGCCACCATCCCATAAACTAACGTTGTGGGATGGTGCCTCAGCAATATTACAAGAATTTCAGAAACCTGCGGTGGGGATAAACGGTTATCTGAGTTACTGATATCTTCATAATTATCCAGCTAGAGATGGGGGTTCTGTGGTAACTAACAAGCCTCAGAATGTTTGTAGACAAAGGATTTACGGACCAGGGACCAGATTCACGAAAACATTTACACAAGCACTTACGAACCTGTACATCTTTTCTCAATCTTTGGCGGCTTTGTTTACAATTATTAAACAGTTAATGAGCTCGGAAGCACCAGGAGGCTGTTTATAACAATAACAGTTGATTGGCAAGTTTTCGTGCTTGTAAACTGTTTAATAAATGTAACCAAAGCCGTCAAAGATTGAGGAAAGATGTACACGTTCGTAAGTGCTTTCGTGAATCTGGCCCCTGTAGTTCACACGACCTAAAACTAAAGATGACAAGCTCTTTCATGCATCAAATGTAAACAGTAACTATTTTCAATTAAGGGTTATGCTTGCTCGCGTCCTGTTAAATCTCAATTAAAAACGGGAAATAATTGAATCATGCCAACAAAATTCCCTTTGCTAGCACTAAAAAATTTATTAGTTTATATTTGATTAGTTTCTACTTTATTAATTTCCATGATTTCTGTTTTATAGTTGCCAGGGTTTCCGGCTCCCAAATCTGTGCCTCACATGCTTCTCTCTGTCTCTAACAGCCGGAGAGATCCAGCGCAGTTTCCGGGCCGCTCAGTTCAAAGGGACACCGTTACCTATCCTGTGGGTGGCCGAATATTTCACCTTCGACGGAGAAGGTATCCGATTTGGCCGGTACTATCGGACGTCCGGTTGGTACGCCCACATCTGTATCTGGTAGGTGTATCCTCGTCCTGCATGCGGGGTGCAACTAGTTGAAGGTACAGTATTGCAACATTGCAGAGAACAATATTGCAGCTAAACCCCAGAAATGTTACAGCAAGAACATACACACTCCTGTCAGACCACAGCCACACCACAGCCACACGACAGCCACACCACAGCCACACCACAGCCACACCACAGCCACAGTCAGGACACGTAATACCTTCAGCTGTCACCCGTAGTTGTGACAACTTTGCAACATCTTGTCAAGATAGTGTTGGGGGTGGGGAGAGTGTTGGGGGGTGTGGGGAGGGTGTTGGGGGGTGTGGGGAGAGTGTTGGGGGGTGTGGGGAGGGTGTTGGGGGGTGTGGGGAGAGTGTTGGGGGGTGTGGGGAGGGTGTTGGGGGGTGTGGGGAGGGTGTTGGGGGGTGTGGGGAGGGTGTTGGGGGGTGTGGGGAGGGTGTTGGGGGGTGTGGGGAGAGTGTTGGGGGGTGTGGGGAGGGTGTTGGGGGGTGTGGGGAGGGTGTTGGGGGGTGTGGGGAAGGGTGTTGGGGGGTGTGGGGAAGGGTGTTGGGGGGTGTGGGGAAGGGTGTTGGGGGGTGTGGGGAAGGGTGTTGGGGGGTGTGGGGAAGGGTGTTGGGGGGTGTGGGGAAGGGTGTTGGGGGGTGTGGGGAAGGGTGTTGGGGGGTGTGGGGAAGGGTGTTGGGGGGTGTGGGGAAGGTGTTGGGGGGTGTGGGGAGGGTGTTGGGGTGTGGAGTGTGTTAACTGTCTGTCTGTACGAGGATGAAGGCCAGATTGTTGTGGTTAGCATCACGCACCATTCAATGGTGAATTCTGATTGCATAGCGAGTGTCACAGGGTGCTTGGGATCCACCCCCATTCCCCTCCCTAGGTAGGATTGGCCCCTATTGTGACGCCCAATAACTCCTATGAAACCTGAAATGAGAGATTGATTCTCCATAGAGTGCTTCCCAACCTGTTCTCGGCTCTTATCGATGTTGAATCCACGTCGATAAGAGCCGAGAAAAGGTTAGAAAAACACTCCATGGACAATCAATCCCACATTTGAATTAACGTTAATTCAACGTTGCTCAAGCATGTTTTTACGTATGTGTGTGTGTGTGTGTGTGTGTGTGTGTGTGTGTGTGTGTGTGTGTGTGTGTGTGTGTGTGTGTGTGTGTGTGTGTGTGTGTGTGTGTGTATATATATATATATATATATATATATATATATATATATATATATATATATATATATATATATATATATATATATAATATATATATATAATATATAAACACGTGATGCAGTATTCAGCATTAAGAATATCTGTGACGTGAAGCCCACTATCCAGGTCTCCTCATCCTGTAGGATCCAGAATCTCTTTGATGTTGGGATTCGTGTTTAATCCTCTTTCCGGGAGAGTCAATCCTTTTTAAGGAAGGTTCTGACACGTTTAAAGTCTCTCGTCTTTGGGCATTTGTCAGTTATTTAGCCACTCTGTGAGTAGCAAGTCGACCAGATTAGCCATTCGACAGGCAGCAGGTCGACCAGATTAGCCACTCGGTGAGTAGCAGGTCGACCAGATTAGCCACCTGGGTTAGTAAAACCTCCCCCACCTGGCAGCCTTCGACCTAACTCCAACATCAAAAGCGACTAACCTTCTTGAGCCGGCCGCCCAACTTGTCCCGACCAACTGGTCTGGAAATATTTTGAGCAAGACTTGAGTCTCACTGCTCATCGGAGCCTGAATGCACAGGGTACACTTACACCAAATGAAATAGGAAAATGATCGAGGAAGGAATTATGAGGAGAATGCGTAAAGCCATTACGACTATGTAGCACTGGGAAGAGGTTAGGATAAGGATTTGGGACGGGGGAAAGGAATGGTGCCCAACCACTTGGATCGTCTGGGATTGAACGCCGACCTGTATATAGAGACCGTCGCTCGTCATAGAATGGTCGCTTAAAGTAACACAGATGGTATATCCGGGGTTTAAGCGTACAAATATAATCATTTAACTCTCTCCATGGCTCTAATCACTCTACAGATCCTGACGGAGATTCTGTTCTCTAATTCTGTTACCTACAGGAGGTGTGTGTTCTCTGAATCCTGATGGAATCTGTTCTCTAACCCTCTTCTTCATCTCCCACAGGACAGCGTTCCCACTCTGGATCCTGACGGTGATTCTGTTCAAGTTGACGATCATCTACGCTTCTCAAACTCTGGCCCTCACCGGCGCCATGTTGACCATCGCCGCCTTGATCTGGGCCGGCAACAGGAATTTTATAGAGCTGGAGGTACCGTTCTCGCCTCCACAGGGGGTCCTGAGGACTCACTATGGCATCCATTGGTACCTGGCTCTCATTGTTGGTAAGAAACTTGGTGCATGTCTGGTAGCAGCCAGCTACCAGACTTGTAACTTGGTGGTGGTAACTTGGGAAGATGATGTTATTGTTGGTGAAAACTTGAGTACACTTCTTGTTATGTAGCTTTAGATAGAGCGAGAGATACGTTGTTGACCAGACCACACACTAGAAGGTGAAAGGACGACGACGTTTCGGTCCGTCCTGGACCATTCTCAAGTCAACTTGAGAATGATCCAGGACGGACCGAAACGTCGTCGTCTCTTTACCTTCTAGTGTGTGGTCTGATATCCCAGCTCCTTGTCCTCATATCCCAGCTCCTTGTCCTCGTATCCCAGCTCCTTGTCCTCGTATCCCAGCTCTTTGTCCTCGTATCCCAGCTCCTTGTCCTCATATCTCTTCAAAGTGCTGTACAGATGTACTAGAGCTTAGTGCTCTCTCCTCATAATTTCTCTCCCCCTTCCCCTCCCCCTCCCCGTCCCCCTCTCTCTCCAGCAATAAACAGAGTTTTCAAAGCTGTACAAACAAGTGTAGTAAATCACTGTTTTGCAGGCTGTCTGTGCATGGTCCTGGGGGCCATCCTCTACCTCTTGGACCACAGGTACCACAACGAGCTCAGTGAGTTCTTCGGCAACAACCCCCTCATGATCGTTGAGCAGGAGACTACTGGTGAGTCTTGGTCTCCGGGCCAATGTTTTTGTTTATCCTGGTGATACGGGGTGAGGGTAGGGTTGGTACGCCTGCAGGAGCTGCTAGGGTAGGGTTGGTACGCCTGCAGGAGCTGCTAGGGTAGGGTTGGTACTCCTGCAGGAGCTGGTACGCCTGTAGGACCTGACAGGGTAGTGTTGGTACTCCTGCAGGACCTGACAGTGTAATATTGGAGTAAAATATAACATATTTTAGATATCTCGGCATATATTCAGTATATATGGTATATCAGGGCTATTCAACTGGCGGCCCACGGGCCAAATGCAGCCCTTGGGGCGATTTGAATTGGCTTTTTGAAGTCTCGGAGGAACCATGAAAAAATTAAATGAACTGTTGTTGTTGCATCTGTGCAGAGTGTGTATCGCTTCGCCCATCTTGGGACATGCACTCAAGAGGCAGAGTGACTACTCAGGTCTCAGCAACAGTCTACTAGAGAAAGCCGGAACATTTCTGCTGTTCCTGCTTGGAAGAAAGCAGGAACATTTCTGCTGTTCCTGCTGGAAGGAAAGCAGGAACATTTCTGCTGTTCCTGCTTGGAAGAAAGCGGGAACATTTCTGCTGTTCCTGCTTGAAAGAAAGCAGGAACATTTTTGCTGTTCGTGCTTGGTTCGATTCCCAGACGGGGACAGAAATGGTTGTGCTTGAATCTTTTCACCTAATGCCTCTGTTCACTTAGCAGTAAATAGGTACTTGGTAGTTAGGCAGTTGTTCTGGGAACACATCCTTAGGGGGGGTCAGTAGTTCCACCTTGGGGGGGGGTAAAGGCTCGATACAAGCCTGTGTATACATATGCACAGGCTCCCTGTCCCCAATAACAGGAATTATAACAAGATGTTGTGTGAATTATCTTTTATCTATATATAAGTAATTTCATTATTTAATGGGTTTTTTTGTACATGCATATGTGTGTGTATTATTTTGTCTGCAGGATTGAGCTGCTAGCTCTTGGTCTCCGCCTTTTTAACCCTCGGTTGTCTAATGTATTGACTCTTCATTTGTTTATATCTCCATTTGTGTGTGTGTGTGTGTTTGCGCGCGCGTGTGTGTGTGTGTTTGCGCGCGTGTGTGTGTGTGTTAATGCTTCATTGTCATCCACAGTGGAGACAAGTGACGAGCATCCCTCCAATGACGTAGAAATGGAGAATATGGGCAGCACACCATCGTCCAAGGTCAGTATCACGTCAGCTGACCCCTGGTGACCTTACGTTGTCCCCTGGTGACCTTACGTGAAAAAGCAAAAGACTACGAATATGGGTAGAACTAGCTGGACACTTGGGTAAAGCTACGGTTATTTGTTTTGTTAATTATCTTCTAATTTATATAAGATATACAAACAAACACTGTTTATCCACCCTTCAGAATGTGCTCGTCCAAGCTCCGACCCCCAAAGATGCGCTCGGTAATTTTAACATATTGTGTGTTGAAAATTGTCCTTTTCTCACATATAAATTAGAATTGTGTTTGTAGTTAAACCTAGGTTTGGTTTGTTTGGGTTCTGCTGATAAGTATTGTTTCATTTATACTTTCTTGTAAATTTTTGATAGTGGGGTTCGTTGAATGTTTATTGAAGAAATGCTTTATTTTCACTAATCTTTCCGCAAGTTTAACAATGATTAAGTTATTTTTGGATGTTTATTCGATGTTTATGACAATTTTTAAAGATAGTAAATTTTTTTGTCATGAGTTTGATTTTTGTGTAGTGAAGCAAGTATATTTCTGAATGTTGATCAGACGGTACATAGAGCATTGCATTGCTGCTTCACAGTCGTGTATTGATATACGGTGTATAGTGAATATACCGTGATATAAGCGGTTAGTTTCCACCCCGGAAATCCCCACGTTTCTGCCTCGTTTAGGCAGCCCCAAAACCTGATTACAAGTCTTTATATGATATACAAATATCGGAACTACTAAGTATAACCTCACTGGTATAATTTGTATATTATATACAACAATGAGATAATCCGCAAGGGCTGTAAGGTTGGAGCGAACCAATCAGGGACTTAGTGATGGAATGATGAGCATTTGTTGAAGATATGAGGGAAAATGAGGATCCTGCTTTTGTCAATATTAGAGTAACAAATGAGGATGAGAGGAAGCCTGTAACTTGTTCTCATGCTTCGTTAACTACTGTAACTTGTCCTAATGCTTCGTTAACTACTGTAACTTGTCCTCGTGCTTCATTAACCCCTGCAACTTGTCTTCGTGCTTCGTTAACCCCTGTAACTTGTCCTCGTGCTTCGTTAACCCCTGTAACTTGTCCTCGTGCTTCGTTAACCCCTGTAACTTGTCCTCGTGCTTCGTTAACCCCTGTAACTTGTCCTCGTGCTTCGTTAACCCCTGTAACTTGTCCTCGTGCTTCGTTAACCTCTGTAACTTGTCCTCGTGCTTCGTTAACCTCTGTAACTTGTCCTCGGGCTTCGTTAACCCCTGTAACTTGTCCTCGGGCTTCGTTAACCCCTGTAACTTGTCCTCGGGCTTCGTTAACCCCTGTAACTTGTTCTCGTGCTTCGTTAACCACTGTAACTTGGCCTCAGGCTTCGTTAACCCCTGTAACTTGTCCTCGTGCTTCGTCAACCCCTGTAACTTGTCCTCGTGCTTCGTTAACCCCTGTAACTTGTCCCCGTGCTTAGTTAACCTCTGTAACTTGTCCCCGTGCTTCGTTAACCTCTGTAACTTGTCCTCAGGGGAAGGTAGTGACGATTCTTCGAGGACGAGGAACGACTAAGAAGTACAACAAGACGCTAAGTTATTCTCCCGCCTTCGCCAACCCCGGCTTCGTTTCTACTCCAAGACGTAAGTTGTCACTCAATTGGCTAACGATGTTGGATTAACGATGAATTGGCGTCATATAGACAAAAAAAGCGTTGATTTAACGTTTAATAAGGGTTGGTGCAAATTGGTTAAATGTTTGCCTGATTGGGGTCGGTTCTCTCTCTCTCTCTCTCTCTCTCTCTCTCTCTCTCTCTCTCTCTCTCTCTCTCTCTCTCTCTCTCTCTCTCTCTCCAATTTACCTGTTTCAATCTATACATTTATATATAAGATCTCTGTCCGTTCCAAATGTCCAAGAGGCGTATGTTTATATATGACATTGTATGTTTTCCTATGTCGTGGAGTCACATATGTACCCTGTAAGTAGAAATCACATATAGACCCGAGGGTAGGAGTGGAAGTGGTTGAGGTTGTTAGTGGTAGCAGGGGATTGACAAAAGGGGGGGGGAGAGTAGGGGAGTGGCTTAGTTGACGGAGGAAAGATAAACATATCACTGCATCCTGTTCCAGTGAGTAGCTCCACTGTGGTGTAGTTGAAGGCCCTCTGGTGAGTGTTACATGGTCTGTGGTGTAGTTGAGGGCCCCCTGGTGAGTGTTACATGGTCTGTGGTGTAGTTGAGGGCCCCCTGGTGAGTGTTACATGGTCTGTGGTGTAGTTGAGGGCCCCCTGGTAAGTGTTACATGGTCTGTGGTGTAGTTGAGGACCCCCTGGTGAGTGTTACATGGTCTGTGGTGTAGTTGAGGGCCCTCTGGTGAGTGTTACATGGTCTGTAGTGAAGTTGAGGGCCCCTGGCGAGTGTTACAGTCTGTGGTGTAGTTGAGGGCCCAACCGGTTTTAAATTTATTTATAACTATTTAACTATCTAACTAACAAATAGTTATCAACTATTCATATATATATATATATATATATATATATATATATATATATATATATATATATAATATACTTATTCATTTACTAATATTTGTTTTCTTCTTCAGTTGGTGGCGAGGCTGCTTCTGGTTACCAGGTGAGTGAGTATGATAGTGTACTCACTATCATCATACTGTATTGATGATAGTATGATAGAGGATAGTCCTTCGCCCCTCTTGGGTGTGTCTTGCGAGTGAACACAAATCTACACTTCTGTACCACTGGCTAACAGTGCCAAAATTTCCCCCATTATTTCAATACAAGCGACATTATACATGATAACACTGGTGTTTTTATGTTTCTGAGCAGCTGTTTCTCAGAACAGCTGCTCGCTTCTCCGAGCTTACAGTATCGTACCTTTCACAAACTCTCGTTGTTATAGATTAAGCTACTCGGAACAAGTTCAAAGTAGCACGGGCTATGGTGAGCCGGTAACTTACCTACTTACCTGGCACATGAGAGGGGAAAGAAGCACGTGATATGGCGAGCCTGTAATGTACTTACCTGGCACAGGAGAGGGGAAAGAAGCACGTGATATGGCGAGCCTGTAATGTACTTACCTGGCACAGGAGAGGGGAAAGAAGCACGTGATATGGCGAGCCTGTAATGTACTTACCTGGCACAGGAGAGGGGAAAGAAGCACGTGATATGGCGAGCCTGTAATGTACTTACCTGGCACAGGAGAGGGGAAAGAAGCACGTGATATGGCGAGCCTGTAATGTACTTACCTGGCACAGGAGAGGGGAAAGAAGCACGTGATATGACGAGCCTGTAATGTACTTACCTGGCAAAGGAGCGATCACAACCTCTCGTACATCTCGGGAACAAATGCCAAAAAATAATTCGGAAAAAAATTATCTATCAAATTTATATAATAAAAAATTCAACTTCTGAAAGACATGTTAAAATATTTGTGTTTGAGAATTATGAATATATTTTAAATTTGTTGGTAAATATAGAAATAGAATTTTTTTTTTTAAACGAAGTCATGGAGACCCGATGGTCTAAAATGGCAGAAGACACGTAATGGCATAAAGTAATTTGAGTGAGAAAAGAATTTTTGATTCCGGGAATATTTTGAAAACGGCGATGTCGTCGGGAATTTAGTAGTCGTTGATGGGAAATATTTTCAGGACATTTTTGGCTTCATTCTCGATCCACAGTCGGAAGTCCCGGGTTCGATCTTTGGACGGAACAGATGTGTGTTGGGCATCTATCCCTTATGCCTCTGTTCACTTTGCAATAAATAGGTACCCGGGAGTTAAGGGACTGTTGTGGGGAGAGTTTGACCTGGGAGGAACCTCGTATCATGTGTAAAGTGAGGGGTGTATGTGTATATATATATGTATGTATATATGTATGTACGTACATATGTACATCCAAAAAAAGAGAACATATTGAAGCTGTTCGATGGGATCGAACCGCCGTCCCAGAACACCTCAGGCACTCGCACTGCCGAATGCTTTCACTGTGAACAGTAAGAATATAACCCATGGACCTCACCCATGTTAACCCCCTAAACTATGCAAATAAATAACTTACTACAACACTGTGCATATGACTTACAACAAAGAGCAAAAGGGAAAAAAACTGCCTCTGACGTTTGGAGCAATGTAAGGGTTTATGACATCTGAGTATCTAGAAGCGCACAACAAGGCTAAATATATAAACTCTCAGAAGTAAAGGAGGAAAATTTCCCAACATAATTTCCGGATTAAAGTGGACGAAACCTTGAGAGATGTTGACAATCTGCTGGATAATTTTAAAATTAGGAAATTCTTATTGACAAATAAGGTGTTTAAGTTCTTATAGAGAATATGCATGGTAGTCTACGTTCTTATAGAGAACGAAGGTGTGTATAAAGTCTTATACAGAATGACGAGTCATAGACGCTTGTGGAGAAAAAAATGTCTGTAGATTTGAGTAGGGGAAGAAGAGATGCAGATTCTTGTAGAAAAAAGGATGTTTAGGTTCGTATAGAGAACGAAGGTGTGTAGATTCACGAAGACACCACAATCATGAATTTGGTAAGCACTTAAACCACTGTATTTATGAGTAAAACAAGTCCGTAAAAAGAGCATTATAAAAAGAGAAAAACGTGGTGAAACGTCAGATGAACAACGAGTGCAAAATATAAAAGTAAATATGTATGTTTGTGTGTGTGTGACAGGATGAAGTGTGTTCACATCACACTAAGAGTGTGGGGGTCCACACAAAGAAGAGATCAACATGTGAAAAAGAAAACCAATAAATTTGTAATGGAAAATGTGAATTAACTCTAACTAAAATAAACATTTTGGTCAAATTTAAGAAAGTTGAACGCGAGTTAGGTAATGATTGCTGGGACTAACTCGAGTAAATAAATTCTCACTTCCTCCCTCGTAATCTCGGTCTGAGGTCTGTGATTTTCTTTGCCTCAAGGCCTCTTAAGCTTCTATTGGGGAAATCGCTTAGCCTCCTACAGAGAACGTCGCTTTTCGCACGTATGTGTTACATAAGGTCAAAAATTATCGTACTAGAAAATGGAAGCGGCTGACGAACTGTCCCGTTTTCTGTTTTTGGGTCCTGGTAGGTTAGGAGAGACCACTTTAAATTGACCGTTTTCTTGGCGGTGGGAAACCTTAGGAGGCCGGACTGTGTTATTCATAGTTCTTCACACTGGTGAACAACTTTTCAAAATATTTTTTGTTTTATACAATAGTTCTTACATTCTTGTACAGCCACTAGCACGCATAGCGTTTCGGTCAGGTCCGTAATCTTAATTTTCCCCGGAATACGACCCACCAAATCGTTTAACAACCAGGTACCCATTCACTGCTTGGTGAACAGAGGCTACAGTTAAGGATCTAGCGTTATCTGTGAAGGTGTTTTCCTTGTTCAGTTTCATACCCGGTCCTTTATTGTCGTTCTCCTTCCGATCATTTAAGTTTTGCCTTCCATCTGATTCGTCCGTAGATCAATCTGTGTCTCCGTTCTTTCTTTCGTTATTCTCAAAGGGGCTCTCTGCTTCCCCATTTCATTTGTGTTCTGTAATTGTCCATGTCGTCTCGTGTGCATGTGTGTTTGTGCGTGTCTGTATCTGCGAATACCACCTTCATTGTACCTAACCTGACCTATTGGACCTAACTTTGAAATGACCTCGTTTCAGGGCCAAGCCTATGGCCAGACCCCTTCAAGGTACAATTACGGCCAGCAGGACCAGCAAGCCCAGGGCTACCAACAGGACTACCCAGCTCAAGGCTACTCACAAGGCTACCAAGCTCAAAGCTATCAAGACTATCCTGATCAAGGCTATCAACATCAGGACTACCCACATCCCGCCCCCTATCAAGGAGACGCTGTTATTGACGAGGAGGAACCCCTCTATATGAACCCGTAAGTGTTCTACACTCTTACATGACCCTGTAAGTGTCCAACACACTTCTACATGACCTGTAAGAGTGCAACACTCTCCTACATGGCCCTGTAAGTGTCCTTTCTCTCTCTTTCTCGTTCTACCTTTTATCTTCTCTTTTCTCTTTACACTTTTTCTTTCGTTCTTTCTCATGCGCTCTCTCTCTCTCTCTCTCTCTCTCTCTCTCTCTCTCTCTCTCTCTCTCTCTCTCTCTCTCTCTCTCTCTCTCTCTCTCTCTCTCTCTCTCTCTCTCAAAAGGTACATTAAGGGATAAAGATGTATTAAGATTTGCTTAAGGAGTCTTCCTGTAACAAGAAAATGATCATTAATCTTGAATTGTCTTACTTTTCAGACTTGGCCCAGACGAGACGGCTGTGCCTCCGCCTCGCCCACCTAAAGCAGGCCATCGCTACTGAGATCTTACGGGCTCACCATAGCCCGTGCTACATGGACATTTTGATCTGAGTAGCTAAATCTAAAGCAACAATAACACTGAGACCACTCCTACCTATTGCTGTCTCACCACCCACTGTTTGTCTTAGCTCATAACTATGTCTGTACTTCAGTCTTCATTACTCGAATGCCATCTTATTCCTTCCTAATTCCTCCCACTGCACCTTTCCTCTAGCTTCCATATTGTGAGCTCAGACGCCTTCTCCACACACACACACACACACACACACACACACACACACACACACACACACACACACACACACACACACACACACACACACACACACACCCTCCCTCCCTCCCTCCCTTCCAAGAAAGGCCAACACAGACTCAACCCAAAATTCACCTAAACATAGGCCAAACACTTGGTATACACCATTACTAAACAACTATTGTATACCAGGCTGTCCAGAAGCCTCGCGGCAAGCAAGGATACTCTCGGGACGAGTTAGTTTACATACTTGAGAAAGTTACAAGCAATAAATGTGAAAAACAACTTATGACAGGTCGGAAGTGAATGTAGAAGAGAAATAAATAGGGAGAACGAGTATTTTGGATAATTATAGATAGTCTGACAATTTGCTGAATTTTACTGAGGCTATTAAGAAAACGAAGCCAATTTCAGATAATACAGAAAATAAATTGGAAAAAGATATATTCCCGCGTATCAGAAACAAGTGGAAAAAATTTTGAACATAGAAATTTTGTATCATCAACCAAAGATAAAATTCATAAAAAAAATATCTTGGAAAAGGCACAGAAAATGGAAAATTTATCTCCAAAACCTTCCGAATCAAAGCACTCTGTGGAAAATGTAAAACAAATCGGAAAATTTAGTGATGAATCTGAAAATCAAGGAAAATATAAGAGGTCACGTATATTTATGGAACAATTTACCACACAAATAATGACTGCTAAGCACGATCAGTCATTCAATAACAAACCGGACGAGACGAGGCTCATGAACAAAAATTTAAGATATTCGGGGAAATTGGAGCAACCTACCAAAAATAAATCACATTTTCCATGGAAATTAATGACAGGAGATGAAAAGATTGACAAGAAAAGTCAATCTAGAAATATTTCACAAGAGAAATTGGATTTCAGGTTAAACGGTTTTACATTCACTCTTAAGTTGTATGTAAGGAGATTTGCATCCTCTTTGAGCATGATCCTCTGTATTCTATCCATGGCACTTACATCATTTTGGCATAGAATAAACACCTTGCTTAAATCCACCGCAGCTCGCATCGTTCAGATTAACGCAGCATTTATATCTTTGCTGGTCGAAGTCATTCCAAGGAAATTGTTCAAACGCGTTATGATATATTTCTGCTACATCACCTCCGGCTTGAGGTATCGGTCAGCTATGTTGTTCGTCCTCAACTTAGCGCCGTCGAGGACGACGAAGGCAGTGGTGAGGGCGTACCTGAGGCGAGTACCAGCCTGGGTGATGGCGTGGCAGGCCCAGCTCCTCCTGCCAGGAAGTAGCTCCTTCGCCAAGATCATCAGGAACTTGGGAGAGGTTGTGCGTCTTCCCGCCACTCTGCTGGAGACTGTCTTCGTGGCCACGGCGGGGCTGCTCGGGGCTCTCTCCAAGACTGACCTTCTCCAGGAAACACTCGACTAAACCGATATTTAAACGCGTCTCTTCTTCGGAGTCAAAACAAACAAATAGTTTCCAAACACATCCGGAGAAATTAGAACAAGATGCCAAAAGCAAAAAATGTTTTTTGAAACTGATGGCACGCGACAAAGAGTGTCCATTCGAAAAGATTTCACAAGATGATTTAGACCCCAGGAGAGCTGGACCCTCACGGAATCCCAAGTTATACATCAAAAGAATCGCATCATCTTTGAATATGATCATTAACATTCTATCCACGACAGTAGAATCGTTTTGGCACAAAATAAACACCACCCTAAAATGCACTGGAAGTCACATACTACACATTATCGGAGCATCTACATCTTGGCTGATTGAGATCACCTGTTTCAAGAATATCTTCAGCATCTTGTGCCAAGTGCTGCGTCTGCCCATCACTCTGCCGAAGGCGGTGCGGAGGGCCCCGGCGGGAGCTACCAACTCCCACTGTAGATCTGGGCCTTCATCCCGGAGTATCTCTGTAGATGGGGTCCGGAGGCGCCTCTCTTCCTCATCTTGGAAGCTAAAGATAAGACGGAACTCTGAGCAATAACCAGAAGGAATGTCAACAGGCTCAGTGATAAGGATCCAGTGGTTCAGCAGCCCCGTGGCGAAGTGATTCGCCTGGCGTTTTGCGAGCGCTTTGGTATGGGTTCGTATCCTGGCTGGGGAGGATTTACAGGGCGTTAGTCCTTAACTGTAGCCTCTATTCCCCCAGCAGTGAATGGGTACCTGGTTGTTAAACAGTTTGGCGGGTCGTATTCCGGGGAAAATTTAGGATTAAAGATCTAAAATTAAGGATTTAAAATCTTCTCATAGTGTGAGGTACTTAGAATTTCTTAAGTGTGAAGTATTTACAAACTGTAAGGTACTTATATTATTTTCTGTTTGTGTGTATATGTGTGTGTTTTTTTAATATGAGTGGGTACTTGAGGTAGCGACATCTGACACCTGTAGCAGGCTTTGAACGTTCCTACGAACGAACGAATGGAAGCCGAGCGGACAGCACGCTAGACTTGTGATCCTGTGGTCCCGAAGTAGATTCCGGGCGCCGGCGAGAAACAATGGGCAGAGTTTCTTTCACCCTATGCCCCTGTTACCTAGCAGTAAAATAGGTACCTGGGTGTTAGTCAGCTGTCACGGGCTGCTTCCTGGGGGTGGAGGCCTGGTCGAGGACCGGGCCGCGGGGACACTAAAGCCCCGAAATCATCTCAAGATAACCTCAAAATAACGTTTCTTTCCAATATCATGTTAAACTTTATACTACCAGGTGTTCCATAGAACACAACCCGTCATTTGGTTTACAACCAGGTCTTCAATTACTGGTGAGTGAATAGAGGCGAGCAGTTAAGGACTTGGGGTATTTGTGTTTTTATATTTGACAAATGGCATGAATGAACTACTTGTACTATTATGTTGCTTCCAAAATTATTAAAAATATTCTTTACAATATATATTATGATTAAGTTGATGATAATGAGTATAATTAGGATATTTCATCGTTAACAATATATAATTATTTTGTTTTTGTTAAATATTAGAATTTAATATTTAATATTGTAGAAATATTGATATTCTAATAGAATAATATTGTAGAAATATTGATATTCTAATAGAATAATATTGTAGAAATATTAATATTCTAATAGAATAATATTGTAAAAATATTAGAATGTTAATGATTATATATAGTAATACCTACTAATTAAACACTGTAACATGTTTTAATGTAAAATGTATAAATAAAAATTAGTAAAGAAAAGAATTTGCCTCTTAGGAACTTCAATCTTGGGATGAAAAATATAATAAGTGGAAAAATAAGCATGTCGGGGACCTACGACAACCCGCCGGCTTCCTGTCCTCATCGAGGCCACTAGTGTTAGTGGCTCTCAGGTAAAGGGGCTGACTTTGAGCTTAAGAGGGGAGGTCCACAGAGGATCTATCTTGAGATGATTTCGGGGTTTTAGTGTCCCCGCGGCCCGGTCCTCGACCAGGCCTCCACCCCCAGGAAGCAGCCCGTGACAACTAACACCCAGGTACCTATTTTACTGCTAGGTAACAGGGGCATAGGGTGAAAAAAAACTTTGCCCATTGTTTCTCGCCGGCGCCCGGGATCGAACCCAGGCGCCGGATGGGAAAGTTTATGCTATGAAAGATTGAGGGAAGAATATTTTCTCCATGTTGCTACTAAATGAATGAGCTAGAATACTAACTGGCTTTTGGACCGATTGATTGATTGATGAAGATGATGAATCACAATAACGTGGCTGAACAATGTTGACCAAACCACACACTACAAACAAATCCACAAGGGCCGTGACGAGGATTCGAACCTGCGTCCGGGAGCATCCCAGACACTGCCTTAATCAAAGTCCTATATATACACACACACTATAAATTGAAGTGACTACGATGTTTTGGTCCGTCCTGGACCATTCTCAATCGACTTGATAATGGTCCAGGACGGACCGAAACGTCGTCGTCTCCTCAATTTCTAGTGTGTAGTTTGGTCAACATTGATTGATGAAGATTTAAGCCATCCAAGAGGTGGCACGGGCATGAATTGGCTTCCAGCACCACCACACAGCCGTACGCCAGGCCTTGGGGGACCTGGAATGGGGCTTACGTGGAGTGCCTAAACTCCCTCACCTCTTACACTTTCAGTGTCTTGACACACTGAGTGCTTATTCTTGGAAGGAGCTCTATGATGGTGTATTCCGCTTTTTGGAATAAGAAGCGTTTTTCTCTTCTTTACTTTCGTAACAAGATTCTTTTCTTTACTTGTGCCGTACCTACGTTATTCCGCATTTAATAACGTTCCGTTATTTATGCTTCAGTAAAGATACTTTTTCTTTTTTGCACTGTCTGGCCTGTGTGTTACTTATGTTTCTCTCGGGACCTTTTGTTTTCCTGCATGTTAACCTTCAGGTTAGACGTTCTTTTCCTCAAGACGCCCCTGCTTTTACGTTTTCTTTATTACGTTTTCTTTCGTACGTGGGTTGCAATGGTTAACTATGCTATTATTATTCCGGTCCAGGGGGAGGGTCAGCGTGCCTTGCGGGCCTTCTCTTCCTTGAAGTAAAAACTTAGTTTGACTATTGCAGACTATTGCCAGTCTTTCATGAAAAGCTTTAGCGAAGTCCGTTTATACTATGTCTACTGGGAGCTTTTTTAGTATTTTAACTTTTCAATGATCTTAAAGGAAGAAATGTATATGTTTATCTCTCAGAATGTTCGGTAATACGTTTATTGTTTGTGATGTGTGTCTATGTATGTATTAACACGATGTGCCTCTGTAACCCTTTCCACTACCGCCCACAAGATGGGTATGGGGTGCATAATAAATTAACTAAACTAAACTAACACGATGTACTGAACGGGGTGAGAATAGCTTGAGCTACCTCATCCCTTTGTGTGTATTTTACCTCGATAAACTTATTTCAATTTCAATGATCTTCTTGGTTGTCGCCGCCGGCTTCAAATCCTCGGCGAGGCCACTAGAGATAAATTCGTGTAAATTCCGGTAAAGTATTAAAAGTCACAGTAACAGCATGGCAAGTATAGATACATTGTTATATCAGAATCACAAACTTATTTGGTAACAACTTATACCGATCTTTTCAATAGATCGGTATAATATAGAAATAGATAGAAATAGATTTTCTTTTCAATACTGGTTAGACTGATGTGGCGTATGGCAACCTAAATAAAAAATATTATTTTGGAGAAAGAGAAGAATTTTGGAGAAACCTTTAACTAATAATTAGAAAGATGATATTTTGTAAAGATACAATTTATATCACAAAATTAGAATGATGAGACAATTAGCAGTAAAACTAATATAAGTGAATCATTTCATGACTGTATATACCTATAATATGTTAAGTAATAATTGTAATTACGAAGCAATAAAATGCTTATCTTGATATACTAAGAAGGTTGGGTAAGGTCGGTGTTTTCTATGAAGCTTTTCAAAGTAAACTAGTATGTTAAGTATGTCACATGCACGTATTTAATAAGTCAATATTGACTATACGAAAGTGCGAGAACGGGTTGTATACATTTGCCCACCCTTAGCTTCAAGTTCAATTACGTTTATTGAAGCGATAAAATACATTTCAAAAGAGTCTCCGTGGTGTAGTGGTAAGACACTCGCCTGGCGTTCCGCGAGCGCTATGTCATGGGTTCGTATCCTGGCCGGGGAGGATTTTCTAGGCGCAATTCCTTAACTGTAGCCTCTGTTTAACGCAACAGTAAAATGTGTACTTGGATGAAAAAACGATTCTTCGCGGCAGGGGATCGTATTCCAGGGACCTGCCCGAAACGCTACGCGTACTAGTGGCTCTACAAGAATGCAACAACTCTTGTATATATCTCAAAAAAAAAAAAAAAAAAAAAAGGATAGAGTAGCTTAGGCTATTCTACCCTCTTTGTGTTCTACATCAATAGATGTAGATGCAGTCCCCGTGGCGCAGTGGTAAAGCACTCGCCCGGTGCTTCGCAAGCACTTGCGCCTGGATTCGTATCCTGGCTGGAAAGGATTGACTGGGCGCCAATCCTTATCTGTAGCCTCTGTTCACCCAGAAGTACTCACCTAGTTGTGCTTGCAGGAGTGGAGCTCTGGCTCTTTGGTCCCGCCTCTCAACTGTCAATCAACTGGTTACAGATTCTGGAGCCTATTGGGCTCTATCAAATATACTCTATTTGACTCTTGAACCTATTTGACTCCTATCAAATAGAGCCTATTGGGCTCTTATGAAATCAATCAAGAAGTCTTATTCCTAAATACTTCATCACATTTCTAATTCCTAAATAAATTATTATTAAATAAATTATTATTATTTATTTATTTTATTTATTTATTTATGCATATACAAGAATGTACATAAGGAATGTGAGGATACAAATATGGTAATTACAGTCTTGTAAAGCCACTAGCACGCGCAGCGTTTCGGGCAGGTCCTTAATCTAAGAAAATTTTAAGGAGGTAAATACTTGCAAAAATTATAGACAAAAAATGATAACAGATTACATGAAATGAAAAAAAGATGAGAGAAAATTGTAGGTACAGTATATTAAAGCACATAGGTAGCTAAGATTGATTGCAATGACAGCTTGAATGGTAGTTGACAAAAAAAATGGTAGGCACAATACAGCAGAAACAATATAAGATTGATTGAAATGACAGCTTAAATGGTAGTTGACAAAAATTGGTAGTCACAATACAGCATATGGCTAGCACATTAAAGAAGACAGCAATGAACACAATGATAAGGTTGTTTGATACTACATAAAAATTAGGAGATTGGGTAACACTAGGTACAGAGCAAATTTAAAGCTCAGTGTAGGAAACTAAGAAGATGAAATTAGGTACTTTTTGGTTTTGCTTTTAAATAAGGCAAAAGTTTTACAGTTTTTCAATTCACTAGGGAGTGAGTTCCATAGACTAGGTCCCTTAATTTGCATAGAGTGTTTACACAGATTAAGTTTGACCCTGGGGATATCAAAGAGATATTTATTTCTGGTGTGGTGATAATGGGTCCTATTACATCTGTCCAGGGAGAGTTTCAGAGCATGGTTTGCATTTAAGAGTTGCAGTTTGCATTATTAAGTGAATGGGTTAAACGATTTGTCGGGTCGTATTCCAGGGAAAAATTTGGATGAAAGGACCTGTCAGAAACGCTATGCGTTCTAGAGGCTTTACAATAATATAAGAACTCTTGAATAAATATAATAAAATAAATGATTTTTGGTGGCTAAATAGGGTATCCCCCCCCCCCCCCCCATCAATCTTTTGTTTACTTTTGAGGTAAACAAACAGATGGGCGGCCGCCATTTGCGAGTCCACGAAGACTTCCTCCCTCGATATCTTTGCCGAGAGAATCAACTTTACTACCTCCTGTAACAAATTATCACCCTCATTTACGTAGCTATGAATGGCTCGATAAAGTGTAAGTGTTTGCGAGTCGATATTTTCTGGAAGATTGTGTATAGTTGTCTTAAGATGTCTTATGAGCGGTGGCGAGGGAGACGTCTTCATCACATTTCTTAAAGAGCTGCGAGCCATGAATGGAACTCCAGGATACGAGGAGGAGGTGTGTGTGTGTGGGAGTCTGGCCTGGAAGGGGGATATTTCCAGCGCTGGAATCATGTCTGCCGTGTAAGGTGATGACAAGTGATGACAGTTCATCACTTGAGCTGTCTTGAGGAGTCTCGTTGATGTTGAGTTTCATGTACTATTGTATGTACTACTGTACCTCTATCTTTAAATCTAACAATGTTTGTACTGTAACACTGCAACTATGCATGTACTGTTCCTAAATAAATTAGTATTATTATTATTATGTTGAGTGTGGTGCAAAAAATTACCAATCAAGCTGTCAATGTAATCAATCAGAGCTTTAATATACCAATGTGCTTTAATATACTTACTAATCTCTCTCATCTCATTTTTTTTTCTTGCAATGTATTTATTTTATTAATTCTGCTAGAATTTACCTACTTAAAATTATCTGTTAGATTAAGGGCTTGCCCGAAACGCTGCGCGTACTAGTGGCTTTACAAGATTGTAAATACTATGCTATGTATTCTCACAAACCCAATGTACCTTCTTGTATATAAATAAATAAAATAAAGCCACACAAGCAGCAGTGGGTGATGGGTTCATTGTTTGGACAAATATAACTCCTTAAATTAGAAGATCAAACCAATTTTGATTTTCATAAGATCTATGCATTGATTCGTGAAAAGATAGCATTATAATATATTTTTGTCTAATCGGTTTCTATCAGATACCCTTCATGTTAAAATGTTTATGGACGATATTCCAAGATTTCCTGGTATTCTGTGGTTTCATTCTGTGCTCTGATGTTAGTGCTACAAGCTGTTTTTTCAGCATTGATATCTGGAGATTGTCAATTCCTTGAAGGTTTCTTTACACCCTTGGTTAAACCATGAGTTATTCTTGTATATCTGCCCGAAATGCTATGCGTGTTAGTGATTATAAAAATGTAAAAACATCAATGCTATGTACTCTCATAAACCCATTGTACTTTCTTGTATATAAATAAGTAAATATTGATCCACTTCACAGCCTTAGAATAAGGAGTTACTGTGTCTTGCACTAAGGCCAAAAGATCTTAAGACATCCCATCCAAACAATCTTAAAATGTTTTTGAGTCACTGGAGTAAATGTCATAAACCAGGTTAGCCATTACCCATATTGAATGGGTATTCAATACCCATTCAAATATTCATAAATGATTTTACATTTATAATTGAGTTTACATCAAATTTCAGTATATTATTTCCATAGGAGAAAGTCATAACATACGCCACTGACCTCACGTGTTTTTGCAGGGTCTGTCGAGTCTACCCGGGAGTTCATTCAGCTTAGATATAAGCTTCGGCATCATTTCAATGGACGCAAACATCAATGTGAGAAGGCATATAGGTATTGTATTCACTCAATAATTATCTTTTCCAACTATTTGCATGTTTGAATTGAATGATTACCAGATTTTATATTTTAAATATTTAAAAATAATTATGATCATTCAGTACAGTTCTGTTTATTTTTTGTGAGTTTGCGAGTCTCGGAATACTTCTCTTAAAGTATTTTAGGTAAAGAATTAAATTAAAAATGTGTAAGCATCCTTCATTGTCAAACAGTATAATGTATCTTCTTGAGGTTATCTTGTATAATGTATCTTCTTGAGGTTATCTTGAGATAATTTCGGGGCTTTAGTGT
The DNA here is from genome assembly GCF_040958095.1 of Procambarus clarkii. Lineage (NCBI taxonomy): Eukaryota > Metazoa > Arthropoda > Malacostraca > Decapoda > Cambaridae > Procambarus > Procambarus clarkii. The sequence goes on along the minus strand of NC_091210.1, from coordinate 18,786,967 downwards.
CCCCGCGGCCTGATCCTTGACCAGGCCTCCACCCCCAGGAAGCAGCCCGTGACAGCTGACTAACACCCAGGTACCTATTTTACTGCTAGGTAACAGGGGCATAGGGTGAAAGAAACTCTGCCCATTGTTTCTCGCCAGCGACCGGGATCGAACCCAGGACCACAGGATCACAAGTCCAGCGTGCTGTCCGCTCGGCCGACCGGCTTCCGTCAGATACAAAGATAGAGATAGTTATACTAAAGTTATTTAGTTATACTAAAACTTTTATGTATACAGCATTTATAGCAAGTAAGATTACTTGATATTCGTATTAAAACTGTTAGTTGAGGGAGCATGTGAGAAGAATTATTAGCAATACTGCATATGGTATTTCTGAACTTCTGAGAAAACATGAGATAGAGTGAATAGAGAATACACTTAAATTAACAAGTTTTATTTAAGAAATAGAGCATGGGTAGAGTAAGTGGTAAGTAATTTGGTATTCAGATAGAAGCATGACAGAGCTGAGTAATTTCTCCATGGTTGTTCAGTATATATATAAATGGGGTTATGAGAGAGAGATCAAAATTATTATACAGTTAATGTTTATATAATGCAAATTTATACTGCATATGTAGTTACCGTAATCTAAATTGTGCGCATTGTTATTATGTAGCTTGAGCTTAGGGTATGCTTCCCTTGTCCACTCAAACCCAGAAAACAACGAACTTCCTCAGTCCAGTGGGACCAGTGAGGAGATTTGTTTTATTACAATGCATTTCTGAATAGGGGTCCCCCTTGGTGTGTCTCAGGATCATACCTGGACTCTGAGATCCACACTGACCTATCATAAGCCAGAGTTGGAATTTGTCTCAAAGAGGCAAGAGAAGCTTAGGGATCGAAGATTAATGCAAAAGTGATGAAAACCATGCAGAAAGTCAGACAAAGCAAACCAAGCATATGCTTGTAAGATAAAAAAAAGACAAAAAGGTGTGAATGAACAACTTTTAACCCTAACTCGACCTGCTACCTCCACGTGGCAGCGCAGGGCATCCAGAGTCCGTGCCCACCACCTAACTCGCCTACTAGATTCAGCTATGGAATACCTCTTACAACCTCCCCTCCCCTCTTTCCTCAAAAACAAATGGAAGGAGGGAAAGACGGCAGGAAGCTTCTAAAAAAAGGCTGTTTCATTACAATCAACTCTTCATTTTTGGTGCTTGCTCATTGGCACCTCAGAGAGAAGAATGGTTTTGCTAAGAAGAAAATCTGGGTTATGGAGTACCCCATGGAAGTGGATGGCAGAGGGACAGGAGTCAGGATAGAGAAACATCAAACAGCATGACAGGTCTGTCAAGCCTCACCATGCTTGGGCATAGATGCCCAAACATGGCAGAGCTGTGGAATATCCAACTGGTATCAAGAGACCAACCAACATCCTGGAGACTGAAAACTCTGTACTCGAGTAGCAGTCATGGACAAAGTAGCAAAGAATGCTGCTGAAGCAACAAACTGCCCACACTGACCCAATAATTGCAAGTTCTGACGTTTCTAGGTGTGTCCTCAAGTGTAAACCCAGCACCAGGCTCAGCACACAGCCACCAGAATGTGATTATGGTTAGACCAAATTAGGGATTACAGTACACAGTATATTTCATAGATTATCATTGCATTAGTACTTAAGACAAAAGAAAAAATTTCTTATATGTGGGAGAGAACTTGCAAGCTAGTACAGTACAGTTATTTATTAATCATTATTATAATATGGTATCAATATGAACTTGAACTTCCTGTGCTCCTTGTCCCTTCTCCTCATTGGAGACTCCTGCTTCAACCTTTGACAGGGTGTTCAGTTGTGGATAGTTTCCCCCTTCCCCAACACTTTAATGATCATACACATATTTGAAAATTCCATAGAACACCATACAGTATGTTGACCCTGCCTGATAGCACAACTCTCTCCAACAACATAGAAATTTTAATTTAGTGAGCAAACAAGTGTTTGTGTTCAAAAAGATGCTTTGCATATTAACTGAAAGCCATATATTTATGTCTCGTACATTTCATTGTTGTAAGGCATTTCATAAAATTTAATTTTGTCTTTAATTCTAATCATCATTCTGTCTCCCCTACCATCGCACTACAGTCGGATTGTCGACGAGCTTGGACTGACGAGTGTTATAACGCCTACACAGGCTAGGAAAAAATGGTCCAATCTTATGCAAAAATATATGGTGCGTATCATATTGCCAAGTTGTATCAACTCGACAGTTGTTGATAGAGTAATGTCATAATTATCCAAAAGTGGTGTTGAGTACAGAACATGTACAGTACAGTACAATACAGTACATGGTCATAGTTGCACTAAGGAACATAGCGGATGCTGTTGATGGGTCGTGACAAGGCTCAAGCCTGTAGCAGGGATTTGTATTCCAGTAGATGCCTCATAAAACCTTGCTTGCTATTTTGTTTTGAATTCAAATATTGTGCTGCTCAATGATCAATCATTTTATTGCTGGTCAAGCAAGAGTTTGAATTTGATTAATGTGAATATATAAAATCAGAGGAATTACTCAACACATCTGATGTTTGGGAAGACAGAGGAAAGAATTATAGTACTGTACTGCATGTAATTTGTGGCCTTGACCAACGGCTAGGTGTATTCATAATTTATTAGCATGTAAGGATTTACTTATTAGCTGAAACGTAGTTTTGTTTCTTTTAGATATTTAACATTAGGTCTCCTCATCAAGGTTTAATGAGTATGTGGTTTTATTTTGTTTATTTTTTCATATATGTTTCAAGCAGGTTTCCATTAATAACTAATGTTTGTATGATGAACAAATAACCAGAAAGCCTTGTTTTCCTCAGGAATTTCTTTCTTTCACGTAGCAGTTTGTTTTGTTTCGTCTGAGTTTTTGTTCAATTTTTCTATTTGGGTCAGTCTCTGATCTTCAAGCTTCCCTCACTGCTGAGAGAGCCAGGTTCAGGACGCTGCCCTCACTGCTGAGAGAGCCAGGTTCAGGACGCTGCCCTCACTGCTGAGAGAGCCAGGTTCAGGACGCTGTCCTCACTGCTGAGAGAGCCAGGTTCAGGATGCTGTCCTCACTGCTGAGAGAACCAGGTTCAGGACGCTTCCCTCACTGCTGAGAGAGCCAGGTTCAGGACGCTTCCCTCACTGCTGAGAGAGCCAGGTTCAGGATGCTGTCCTCACCGCTGAGGGAAGGTTCAGGTACTTAGGGAACCTGAGCCAGGTTCAAGTTCTGATTCCTGGTAGTTCAGCATGGGTCTTGGATGCCTAGCAGAGAAGGGAATTTGCTTACAGTCGATCTCTGGTGATTTGGGGTGGGCAGTGTATTCCTGACTCCTTGTCTTGTGGCGACTTATGCCTTCCCTTGCCAGGTTTTTCCAGGTCAGGGGTTAGTGTGGGTTAGAGGGTTGCTGCCAGTCTCTCTACTGGGCTAGGTGATGATTGTTGCCTTGCAGGTCTCTCTTTATAATTCAATTTTGGAAAGCTTGTGATCTCTCCCCTCTCCCAAGTTTTATTTCACTTTTATTTTTGTGGCTTTTCTGGGTGTTCCTCGGCCTTGTCATTGGGCTTTGTTCCCTTTCTCCACTGATGTCACTTGCTGGGTTGATGGGTGATCTACCTTAATTTTTGTTTTCATGGTTTTAAATGTGTTGCTCTTTTGCTGTTCAGGTATGCCATTGTGCTTTATTAGGCTTGGGTGCCCTAGAGTTGCCCCATTTTTAGTTTATCTTGAGATGCTTTCGGGGCTTTAGTATCCCCGTGGCCCGGTCCTCGACCTGGCCTCCACCCCCAGGAAGCAGCCCGTGACAGCTGACTAACACCCAGGTACCTATTTTACTGCTAGGTAACAGGGGCATAGGGTGAGAGAAACTCTGCCCATTGTTTCTCGCCGGCGCCCAGGATCGAACTCGGGACCACAGGATCACAAGTCCAGCGTGCTGTCCGCTCCGGCCGACCGGCTCCGACCATGTTTGGCATGGTAGCGGAATGCTGTTTGTTATTAGCTTTGTTAGCCTACGGCACTTTCCCTTCGTGTTTGGCTTTTGTTGGACCAGGTTCGCCTCAGGTGGCGTGTCTGGCTGCCTCACCCATTCTCTGGAACTGTCAGATTTGGGTGTTCACAAGGTCCTGGGGGGTTTGCCCTATCCAGGGGCAGGAATAGTTGAGCCAGCTGGTCCCTGCCCAAACTCTGCCTCTGCTTTGTCTTCTTACTCCTTGAGGCTGTTGATAATTATTCAGGACAGTGTCTTGGTTATCATTGCTGCCTCTCTCCTGTAGGTCTAACCTTATTTAATTATTGATATGATAATGCATCCAAACAAATTAATAATTATAGTATATATCTAAATTTGATAATTTGTGGTTATTGTATTTTGCCTTTAAACATTGATTTTATAATAAACATCATAATATCCAATCTCAGGACATTAAAAGTGGCTGTTCAACAGCAAATGTGGACTGGCCATACTTTCAAATACTTGACCAAATAGTTCCTCTCATACGAAAAGAGAAGATTGAAAAAGTACAAATATCAAGTCTAGACGAACAAGACCTCGATGCACCTCAAGAAAGTCTTCCCAGTCCTCTAACAAGCACTATTGTTCCTGAACAAGATCCTCTGTCAGTGGCCTCCAATCCTTTATCAGTGGCGTCTGTTAATGCGGTCATGGTGTCCGCCCAGTCATCCACATCGGTAGATGGCAAATGCAAAACTGAGGCTGTTGATGGTGAGCCACCTCGCAAGAGGGGAAGGTATGTAACTTGTGTTCACACCTCTTTAACCACTGTGCTGCGCCAACCGAGAAATCTCGTTTAGAGTTGTACTATTTTTTTTTTAATTAGGCAATATTTTAATGTTTTTTTTAATGTTTTCATTACACTTTGTGTTTTGAAATGAAAATGGTTGAGTTTGGAAACATTTTGACATTAACTTTACCTGAATATTTATAAAACAACAAAAATATGTCCTTAACAATTGCACTATGAAGTTTTTGTCAAAAACAGGGGCGCAGTGCAGGGGTTAATTACCTTTATCTGAATTTTGGTATTGTAGAGGAGGTGGTGAAGGTTTGGACGACCTTCATCCTGGCCCACAGGTGGTACAGTCAGGTTCGTTCTTGACTCATAATCGGGAACTTTGGGTTTGAATCTTAGGTGGGGCAGAAATGGTTAGGTACATTTCCCACCACCTAATGCCATGTTCACCTACCAGTAAATAGGTGCCCATGAATAGGTCAGCTTGTTGTGGAGTTGCAATCCTGGGGAGGGACAGTAGTTCAACTTTGGGAGGGGGGGGGCCTCAACATAAGACTAGCATGTATATACACACTGGCTGCCTGTCTCCCCAACACAATGAATTATTATTATGAATTATATGTACAGAATCAAGTATGTAGGCAGACTTGTGTGATTTTCCAATTCCGTTTTCCAAAAGCCCTTAATTGTGTTATCCATGGATGTGCCACAAGCCTATACCCAATGAAAAGTGAGGGGCCCACTTCATTTACTTTAATATGTGCAACAACAGTAACTGCAGGTGTTATCTGGAGACTTTGTCATTCTCAATATAGTACATGTATATTAATTAAACATTATAATACATTATTGCATGCAATATTATCTGTAGTGCAGAGGTCTACGTCCTTGGCTCAGAACCATGGACTGCAGGTTTAATCCCGGGGGTGGGGAGGGGGGGGGCATTTAGAGACGTTTGGGAATATTTGCTTTCACCTAATGCCTCTGTTTGCCTAGCAATAAATAGGTACCTGGGAGTCACGCAAATGTTATGAGGTTGCATCCGAGGAAAGGTCTGTAGTTCCTTTGGATGAACCCTGATACAAGCCTATTGTATATATATATATATATATGCAGGCATCCTGTCCTCTGACAATGGGAATTATGTGATAGAAAGTTTAGGATACACCAAGTCAAAATACAGTTTGTTATAACATAGTTTAAGAATGCTTTTTGAATATCACAGATGCATGACTTTCAACATTCTGTCTGCAAGTATAAGAAATAATTCTGGAACAAGGTTAGATATATTCAAGGAGGAACCCAACTATTTTAACAGAATGCAATGGATCACCCAGGTTGTGATGACTATTTGAGCCTGTAGGCTATCTTGAGGTTATCTTGAGATGATTTTGAGGCTTTTTTTAGTGTCCCCGCGGCCCGGTCCTCGACCAGGCCTCCACTCCCAGGAAGCAGCCCGTGACAGCTGACTAACACCCCAGGTACCTATTTTGCTGCTAGGTAATAGGGGCATAGGGTGAAAGAAACTGCCCATTGTTTCTCGCCGGCTACTTGTAGCAATAGCCTGGATGATCAGGCGAGTACCAGGGAAGCCTGACGTGAGGCCAGGCTGGGCACATGTCAAAATTTGTTTAGGTAGAGAAACTCTTGTAAGTTTTAGGCAAGTGTTCTATAAATCTTGAAATATGCATACCATCTTAAGAAGATTGATCCATGGTGCACACACCATTTTAAGATGTTTTAGGTGCAGATGAGGAGTCACAATAACGTGGCTGAAAAATTGTGAATTGTGACCATTATCAAGTCACAATCAACTTGATATGGGTCCAAGTCGGACAGAAACTTCGTCGTGTCTTCACTTTCTAGTGTGTGGTTTGGTCAACAGATGTTTTAGGTACTTTGCAACATTTGAAATTCCCGCTGATACACGGTACTCCCATCCTGTAATTGTGGACTACAGTAAACATCTGCTAACTTGAAAAGTGACATGATTTTTTTTTTTTAATTTTCCTGTGCTCAGAAAGTCAAATAACATTTTTGTGTACATAGAGATGCTTGATGCATCCTATTCACATTTCAAGTATTAATGTTTAACTCTCTTTTATGTATCAGAGGTCGTCGTACAGCTCAGCGTGCAAGAGACAGGTGGTGGGGTGCGGTAGAAGATGTGGATATTGGTTCAGATTCAACAGGGTTAACCATACGAGATCAAGGAACTCACCAGAGCTCATCCAAATCCTCCACAGCTGATAAGCTAGATCCTTCTCAAATGGAAATCCAAACTTTTCACATGCTAGAGTCTTGTTCTTCAGCACTAACAGAAATCCGTGAGATACTTAGATTAAATACTGAACGACAGGAAACGTTAATACAGGTTAGTTTTCTTTGTTCTGAGAATATACACAATTGTGTATAAATAATAATGAACTTATAAAGCTTAATATACAAGTGATTATAAGTAAATAAATAAAAACAAATGAAGAAAATAGTTTGTTGAGTGTGAACCTATAAAACCCGGACTACAGTATTTTGTTCTGCTCCTCGGCCAGCATTGTAAATAATCTAGATTCCCAGATAAATCAAATCTATGTTTTTAAAAATATATATTTACCAAAATTTATATGAGGGCTACATTCTCTGGTGGTCTCAAGGGAGACACGAAGCCAGCAGCTTGTCAAAGGTTTCCCTGTTATTCCTGAAGATTTTTCCTGCAGAATTTTAAACTGAAATAATCTCAGTATTTGCAGCTTCATATTTTTTGTATGTCCTGTATTTGGTCTAGCTGGAAGTCTGAATTATTCATAAAACCGCATCAGGACGGGCAGGGAATTATCATTGGAAAGCACCAAGCCATTACGACTATACAGCACTTGGAAAGGGGCCTGGATAAGGATTTGGGATGGGATGGGGGGAGGGGGAGAAATGGTGCCCAACCACTTGAACAGTCGGGGATTGAACGCCGACCTGCATGAAGCAAGAATGTCACTCTACAGTTCAGCTCAAGTTGTTGGACAGCCGGATCAGGAGCAGAATATTATAGTCCAGTTTTAGAGGTTTATACTGCTATTTTCTCAATTTGTTTTTATATGGTGTGTCTAATAGTCAGAACCACACTACAGTACTAGGTCTAGTAGGCAAGGGCTGTTTAAACTATTAACCTCCCATCAGCCTACAAAGATGGTGAGACCATTAACGAGATATATCATTTAGTATGCTGTATATACATGTATGTCACTAAATGATATGTCTCAGTGATGCTCTCACCATGACCATCTCACTCACCAAAGCACCATCATGCTTTGGAGGCTGATGGGAGGTGGATACAAATCAGCGCTAAGTAACATTATAAACTGTATGTGGGATAACATGAGGTGTTACCCAGTTGATGTAAGCTGGAGCAGTAGGTGTGGAGTGAGTTAGGAGTCTTGTCTGAGGATGGTAGGATGTACCCAAGTGTAATTTAGCTATTGATATGATAAGTGTGTTTGATACAGTGCCTTGGTTATGTAATCTATTGTCATTGTCTGTTGACAGATGGAATAACAAGAGAACATTAAACATAGCTGATGCATTAGTAACCTACAGAACCTAATGGTGGAGTGGTAACATACTCATCCTGTACCTTGCAAGAGATTTGGTCTGGGGTTCGAGTCCTGGCAAGGGAGGTTTTACTGGTCAACAATACTTAACTATTCCCCCAGCAGTAATTGGGTGACTAGTTGTTAACCGATTGGCAGGTTGTATTGCTGGGAAAACTAGCGGGTAAGGCTTACCATGAGCTATGGGAAGGGAAAGCTCCGAGCCTGATAACAGTAATTATTAGTCATCTGTTCCTGTACACGCCTGTGGAAATAACAAGTCCCAGGTTCAATTCCTGTGGCAGGACAGAGATTATGGGGCCCACGTCATTACACCTGATGCCTCTATTTACATGGCAGTAAATAGGTAATATGGAGCTAGACAGTTGGTGTGGACTACATTCTAGGGAAGGTCTGTAATTGGCCTAAGGGGATTTTAATAAACCTAAGTACAGGCATCCTGTCTCCAACAATGGGACACCAAATCAAACATCCAACCATTAACAGCCGGTTAATACTTTGAGTTTCCTGTTAAAAAGATGTTACCAAAAAGCTTAACAATACAGTATTATTTCTCTTGATGAAAATATCTTAGTATATTCTTTCCAATTACTTGTAATTAATTTTGTTATTGTCTTAATTATCAATACACAAAAAGCAGATAACTGAACTGTATTCCCAATATAGTATTTTGAGTACTACTGACAATAAGAATAAAATATAACAAAATATATAGAAGTGGCTAATTTCTTTTAATAAATCTTAAAATGTTTTGGAAGAACTGAGATTTTTTGTCTCAGGAATAGCATACGTATTACCATAATTTCTATTGAACGTAAATGTATTTTGTACTCTAGTGCTGCAATTGCTTTTCCAAACCTACAGAGCCTTCAGCAGACAGTGGTGAGCCAAGGCAACACTGTGAAGGAGCTGCTCTCTACCATGACTACTCAGAACGCAACTCTGATTGCTCTCATGACGCAGTTCACCACTAGAAATTCTCGGTCAACTTTAGGTCAGTACTGTGTTGATTAAAACAATAAAATGTGTTAAATAGAAAAGAGATACCACCTGTAGTTAAATTATTGAGTACCCATAGACTCAGAGAAGGGAAGGGGGAACTATCAAGAGAGAGTGCCAAGCCATTATGACTATATAGCACTTGGAAGGGGTCAGGATATGGATTTGGCATGGGACAGGGGGAAGGAATGGTGCCCAACCACTTGGACGGTCAGGGATTGAACGCCGACCTGCATGAAGCGAAACCGACACCCTGCTGTCCTGACCAAGTGGTTGAGCAAAAAGAAGTGAACAAATATAGAAGTGGCCAAGTGTTACCCCACACACCGAGCATTCAAACTGATGTGGGGTTCATATCTTGTACATTCATGGTATATTTTTTTTTATCTCACACATAATGATGGAGAAATTTTTGGTGTGGTTTCCCTAGGAAGGTGAGCAAGATTTGTATAAAGTTATTCAGCCAGGTCACTGAGTGATTATGAATCATTCTGTCAACACTTTCCCCTTGGCCATCTGGAGGCTTTCCTAGAGCATATAATAAATTTTTGTCAAGGACAGGAAGCCTGTGTATATACATACAAATGTATTTGGCTTGTATTGAGGCCCCCCTTCCCTCCCCAGACCTGGATAAATGCTGGTTTATATTGGTTTATAAAACAAACAAATTTCTAAGTATAATAAATGTGGGATTACTGGATTGTTTCAAGAAAAAGGTTAGACATGAATGAGTTTGGGTTGATATAAATAGGAACTGATTCACATGGGCCAGTTATGGCCTTCTGCTGTTTCCTTTATTCTAATGTTTTTTTTGTTTTGTTTTATATATCTGTTCTCAGGAATGACAACAAATGGTGATTTTGACGATGCAAAACACACAAGAGATCAGAGGACTCACAACCACCAAGAACATCTCCTGACCTCTCAGCAAAACTTAATCAATGCGTTATCTCGGGAGACTCAAGATTGTGAAAATTCACTTGTGGAAACATCAGAATTAGCAGATGACATGACCGGGTTATAGGTAGGCTATGGTAAAAAAAAATACCATAAATAAAAAAATAACACCAGATATTGAATTTTTGTGTAATATCATAAGTACGATTTTATACAGTCACAATTTTGCATGTTGTCTTTCCTCAAATGTTGTAGTAATGGATCATCTTTTTAAACTCGGTAGTCCAAGATTCAATGTCAAATCAGTTAAAGGAGAATTCTAAATAGTGATTTTGTTGTAAATACAGCATTTGCCTTTTTTTTTTCTTAATAATAATGCTTTCAGATTTGTGACTTGAGCATGACAAGCTATAAGAATACTTTGGAGGAGTTTTGAGCAACCCTTAAGCTGCACAGGATACTTACAAGAGCAATATAATTAGTTATCTTGAGATGATTTCGGGGCTTTAGTGTCCCCGCGGCCCAGTCCTCGACCAGGCCTCCACCCCCAGGAAGCCGCCCGTGACAGCTGACTAACACCCAGGTACCTATTTTACTGCTAGGTAACAGGGGCATAGGGTGGAAGAAACTCTGCCCATTGTTTCTTGCCGGCGCCTGGGATCGAACCCAGGACCACAGGATCACAAGTCCAGCGTGCTGTCCGCTCGGCCGACCGGCTCCCGGTCTGCCCTGCCCGGTCTGCCCTGTCAGCATATTGTCCTGTTTAGATAATATTTATGGTAACAATTTGGACCATCTTACATATATTGATGTAATGGACAGTTACAAAGCAGAATTTGGACAAACTGGAAAAGGTTTTGTAGTAATTTTTAAGATGGTATACCATTAACTCACAAAGATACAAGCAGAAGAAGAATGAATGTTTGGCTGAAAAAGCAGGTAAACAAAGGGAATATCATTTTAGATCAAGAGAGCAGTAACTCTACCAGCAAAAGCAGTAGAGTTAGGTTACCAGCAAAAGCAGTAGAGTTAGGTTACCAGCAAAAGCAGTAGAGTTAGGTTACCAGCAAAAGCAGTAGAGTTAGGTTACCAGCAAAAGCAGTAGAGTTAGGTTACCAGCAAAAGCAGTAGAGTTAGGTTACCAGCAAAAGCAGTAGAGTTAGGTTACCAGCAAAAGCAGTAGAGTTAGGTTACCAGCAAAAGCAGTAGAGTTAGGTTACCAGCAAAAGCAGTAGAGTTAGGTTACCAGCAAAAGCAGTAGAGTTAGGTTACCAGCAAAAGCAGTAGAGTTAGGTTACCAGCAAAAGCAGTAGAGTTAGGTTACCAGCAAAAGCAGTAGAGTTAGGTTACCAGCAAAAGCAGTAGAGTTAGGTTACCAGCAAAAGCAGTAGAGTTAGGTTACCAGCAAAAGCAGTAGAGTTAGGTTACCAGCAAAAGCAGTAGAGTTAGGTTACCAGCAAAAGCAGTAGAGTTAGGTTACCAGCAAAAGCAGTAGAGTTAGGTTACCAGCAAAAGCAGTAGAGTTAGGTTACCAGCAAAAGCAGTAGAGTTAGGTTACCAGCAAAAGCAGTAGAGTTAGGTTACCAGCAAAAGCAGTAGAGTTAGGTTACCAGCAAAAGCAGTAGAGTTAGGTTACCAGAGGAGAGAGGAACAACCACAGAAGTGACCAGGATGAGAGCCAAGCATTGGTCTCCTGAAGACACACAAAGCGGTGAAAACTGAGAGATCAGAAGTTGGAGTTCCTGAAAATTGGTATAAAACCAAGTACTGTATATGTCACTCAAGAATAGATATAGCAAAGAACAGGGATAACAGAAAGAGAGAGAGAAAACCAAGGCAAAGAAGGACACAGAATACGGAAGAGGAGCAGGTTCAGTGAAATCAGGGTGGGATGGCACAGCTAAAGCCATCAAAGATGGTCAAGATAAACGCAACACATTGTGAAAGAAATGAACAGGTAGGCTGCAATGGCATTTCATTCCGAGGATTTACCTCCACAATCACACATAATTAGGTGAAAAGGGGCTAATGTGGCAGAAATGTATACATGCCCCTTTTTTTTTATATACAGAGTATATATAACACTGCTGGGCTGACCCCTGGCAGCCAGCCAGGAAGTCCACAGGCTCTAAATATATTTTGTGTTTATATAAATATTTATTTTACTAATGCTGTATATGTGAAATTATTATTATTATATCTCTTATGGTCACTGGCAACTTTCTGACATCCAAGACTCAAACATGGATGGGATGAGTCTGTCAATGACTAACGGGCCATTAGACAGATCAGATCTGTACTACAGGTCCGTGCTTAGTTTACTAGCAGATACAGTATATATTCTCTACATCATTCGTTTCATAACACATTTAAGATGCCTGTCATTTCTATATGCGTTAAACATTGACTGAAAGTAGCACACGCAAGAAAGTTTAGATATGTGCAGCAAATGTCAAAGGGTCATGCTGATTTCAGCAAGCTAGTGTGTGACACTGCTCAAATGGGTGACAGGAAATCAGTGATGCTGCTAACCAAACCTCTTCTCCTGGGCATGGTAGGAGCGCATCTTGAGACATTGGTGATCTTGCCGTAGCAGGAAATTTACCTGTAGGACACATTCTCCGAATATTATGATGAGAAAGGGTTTTCTGTCTTTGTAATTTGTCATTACAGGTATATGTCATATAAACTTAGTAACTAGTCTTATTAAATGTATTTGTACAGTGTTTAAATCAAATACAAATAAGTACAGGGGCATTTCTATGTTTTCTGTAATTTTCATCCCCATTGTTTGATGTGCAATTTCCCTCAAGCTAACCTGCCTTTGAGGAAGTAGCTCAACCTATAATTATGTGAAGTTTGAAGAAAATCAAGCAATATTTACCTCATCCACAGGTGGCACATGATTGATTTACTTACACGCAATAGTACGATTGTACATCTTTAAAAAGGTTGGGTTTGATATTTGTAATCAAATTTAAACAAATTTTTCATATATATTCTTTGTATATTGTTATAATCTGGAAAGAGCAAATTTTAAACTACAAGTTATATTTAGGGTTTAATTTTGAAAAGTGCTGTTTTGAAGCAAAATGATGGTTCTCAGTCAACAACTACACATTTTTACATAATATCCTCTTCTATGTTGCTTTAGATTATTTTACTAGCTAACTATAATGTTGTTAATATTGGTTAGAGATTTTATAATCTTGGATTTTTTTTGTACAGTACTTTGTAATCCAAAAAACAAAGAATAAAAAATCAATGCTGAAACTTGGACTGGAGGTTCATCTTATAGATTAGATTTTGTAAATAAAGTTTGATAAAAAAAATTGAAGTTTTTGAAAAGTTATACCCAGAAGATTGAATATGTTTATATAATTACCTAAGTGTAGTTCCAGAATAAAATGTAGTTATACTGGTTAGTATTCCCCACCATCCTTATCCCACCTATTTATTCCGCCTCTTCCCTTTACCCTAGATCCCGGCCTCAGTGACAGCTGGGACGAACAGTCCTCACTTAATCAAACACTTGTATCGAATACTATTTGTTCAAACCATCCCGAAATTAGTGAGGATGCACGGTGTAAAATTAATAATAAACTGTATATATATACATTAAGAAATGGGGTACACCATTTAGTACATATATGTACAACAAATGGTACATCACCTGCTGTATGCCAACATCGCAGGTCAAACACAGTACTTGGAAGATGGTTAGGTATAATGCTGAATAGTTCCTGTTGATGGGGACAGGAAGCCTTTTCTTGAGCTTACTGAGGTCCCCCAAGACCACCTGTTTATCTTCTCCAGGATGCAATAAAGAACAGTTGTCTAACTCCCAGGTATTTCTATTTTATTGCTGTGAACAGCAGCATCAGGTGAACGTACATGTGCCCAACTGTTTCTATCTTGCTCAGGTACTGAAACCTAGTCCCTCAGTTGTTAGCAGAGAATACAGATGCCTGTGCTACAGGATCCGTCATTCATACACCCACTTTCAATTGTTACACGTCATACATTTCATCATTTGTTTTAAAGAAAAATGAGAGCTATTTTGAAAACATTTAGTTTCACTGCCAGTAGATATCAAATTCACTCTTGCCATCTATGCTCTGTGATAAAATAGCTTAGTTTTTATGCTGTCACCTTCATTTTTAAATAGAAAGGCATTGAAAAATTTTGTAATGCAATCTACCCAAGCTTTGATAAGCTTCATGTATCAATAACATTTCCCTGGCAATATTTATCCTTGTACCTGTACTGTCTAACAATTTTCTTATACGCAACTGAAGACTTGCACAAAAGTAATATTGGGAATGGGAAATAACCAATTTCTTTGAGTTCTGTAATCCTTTTCACTACCCTCTCCTCAGAAATATGCAGCACCTGTATGCACGACCTGGAAAGAAAGACGGAATTTGTAAAATTTACTTCCAAATCATCAAAATGTTACATACATATATTTTAACATTATGAACCTGTCAATATTAAGAAAAGCAACAAACTTTTGTCCCAAATGTCCAACAAAAGTGGCAACTGGTCTGAATCATGCATATTGTTATGAAGATGCTGTCCAGATCATCAACCTTCAAGTTGTCTAGTAGAGTGATAAACAGAGCTTCAAACTGTTCTCTCAGGATTTCACTAATTTATTTGTCATTCTCTGTGTATGAACCTCCTCTTGCAAGTTTAAGTCTAATAATCAATGGACATTTTACATTTGATTTTGCATATGTGAAAAGAATTTAAACAAATTTCATATCTCATATACAGTTTCCTGTTTCATTTACATTACTTCTGCTCTATTTCTTCAATCACCTTGGGCTGCCAGGCTGTCCTTCCATTTTCTCACCTTGGGCTGCCAGGCTGACCTTCCATTTTCTCTCCTTGGGCTGCCAGGCTGACCTTCCATATTCTCTCCTTGAGCTGCTAGGCTGACCTTCCATTTTCTCTCCTTGGGCTGCCAGGCTGTCCTTCCATTTTCTCTCCTTGGGCTGCCAGGCTGACCTTCCATTTTCTCTCCTTGGGCTGCCAGGCTGACCTTCCATTTTCTCTCCTTGGGCTGCCAGGCTGACCTTCCATTTTCTCTCCTTGGGCTGCCAGGCTGACCTTCCATATTCTCTCCTTGGGCTGCCAGGCTGACCTTCCATTTTCTCTCCTTGGGCTGCCAGGCTGACCTTCCATTTTATCTCCTTGGGCTGCCAGGCTGACCTTCCATTTTCTCTCCTTGGGCTGCCAGGCTGACCTTCCATTTTCTCTCCTTGGGCTGCCAGGCTGACCTTCCATTTTCTCTCCTTGGGCTGCCAGGCTGACCTTCCATTTTCTCTCCTTGGGCTGCCAGGCTGACCTTCCATTTTCTCTCCTTCGGCTGCCAGGCTGACCTTCCATTTTCTCTCCTTGGGCTGCTAGGCTGACCTTCCATTTTCTCTCCTTGGGCTGCCAGGCTGTCCTTCCATTTTCTCTCCTTGGGCTGCCAGGCTGACCTTCCATTTTCTCTCTTGGGCTGCCAGGCTGACCTTCCATTTTCTCTCTTTGGGCTGCCAGGCTGACCTTCCATATTCTCTCCTTGGGCTGCCAGGCTGACCTTCCATTTTCTCTTCTCGGTCAGCCTTGTTACAGTTATGCCTTCAGCTGATACGAGACTCATCCTGGCTTTTCTATCTGTACCTTATTCATTCATTTTCAAAATCTTCAAATACACTATTGTACCTGTATGGCTACCTCTGTTTCCTTTGGCCAGTATGGATGCACGCCATAAATACTGGTGGGCAATGGAATCATTACATCCTAATTCCTAATTTTTTTTTATAAAATATAAACCTGAAATTTTGTCTATTTCATAATGTGTCAGACCACACTGAGATTAGGAATAGATCTGAAACATTGTTAAAATATTTCATATTGCATTTCATCCATTGCTGGATGGAAGTTTCTTCAGGCTTCAACAATTACCTATCGCGAACTATTACAATGATGATCAAACGAAGGTAAACATAATTCCCCGTGGTGAAGTGGTAACACCCGCCTGGCATTTTGTGAGAGCTTTGGCCTGGGTTCGTATCCTACGCCAAGGAGGATTTACTGGGCATCAATCCTTAAGCCTCTGTTCACCCTGCCGTGAATGGGTACCCGGTTGTTAAACGATTTGGCAGTCGTATTCCGGGGAAAATTATGATTAAGGACTTGCCCGAAATGCTGTGTGCGCTAGTGGCTGTACAAGAATGTAAGAACTCTTGTATATACTGTATATATATAAATAAATAAAATAAAATAATAACACACCAGAGTCCAATAGCACACAGAGATAATATTACGAGCTAATGGACACAAAACACAATACACCATACCTAACATCCTGTGGTGTAAATCCTGCAGCAAACAGAAGATCCAGATTCCTCTTCAGTTTGGGAATATGACCGACATTTAGCCCCGATCTACTTCGGTAGAGTTCGGCTGCTACAGAAGGTTCACACTCCAGCCTGCGAGATAAATAGCTCACCACATCTTTATGTTCTCCAAGCAGCTGGGTTTTACACACAAATCGTTCACAGAATCTGAAAGAGTAGAATGATACATTTTTTAAGACAGTGGTCACTCATTACCCTTCCCACTGCATAAATCATATACACATATATTTATACTGTATACAGTATATGATTTTGGCCTACCTGACTGCACTGTGCAAATCATATTTTGGGTTACTACAACTACTCTGGGTTATTACAACTACAACTACTCTGGGTTATTACAACTACAACTACTCTGGGTTATTACAACTAAACTACAAGCGGTGGGGACATTTTAGTTGGATTTTCGTGCTTCGTGAAGGTTCATTAATTACCTTACTTCTGTTAGAAACAGAAAATAGCCAATGATTAAATCAAATAATAAAAAACTGACCAAAAGATAGAAACAAGCATGATGCCTCGGAACATGACGGCCACACAGCTCAGGCGGTCAGTTAAATCAGTAAATAATTGTCAAAAGATGGCGCAAAGCGGAGCTGCCACGGAAAAATCGCCACCTCGGCGAAATCGTCATTTTTCACAAAACTCAAAATCAAAACCAGCCATAGAATCGTTTTCAAAATGCTACCATTAGAATTACCGCACCTCTGGACGTTTCTTTCTGTTAACTCTTTCTTTGCTAATTTGCAAAATTAAGCCTTTTACACATATATTTACCGAGATACAGCCAATTCAAATATCAAACATATCATCATGTTTTCTCAACATATTATTAAGAAAAATGAGTTGATGTGCATGTAATAATAATTATAATGAACCTAATAATAAATGGATATTAAAAAATTATGAATTTCTTTCTTCGTCATTTATGTAGATACTTTTTTATATCTTCAAGCCTATAACAGCCTACAATCACTGTGTAGAAAATTTCTCTGTCTACAATGTCATCAGGATGTTGGATATCCACTAGAGTGAGTCCTGCTTCAACCAGGATGTTGGATATTCAAAAGAGAGTCCTGACAGAATCGGGATGTTGGATATCCACTGGAGAGAGTCCTGGTTGAATCTGGATATTTGATATCCACTGGAGAGAGTCCTGCCTGAATCAGGTTGTTGGACGTCCACTAAAGAGAGTTCTGCCTGAAACAGGATGTTGGGATGTCCACTGAAGAGAGTCCTGCCAGAATCAGGATGTTGGATATCCACTGGAGAGAGAGTCCTGGTTGAATATGGATGTTGGATATCAACTGGAGAGAGTTCTGCCTCAATCAGGATGCTGAATCTCCACTGGAATTAAAGAGTCCTGCCAGAATCAGGATGTTTAATGTTCACTGAAGAGAGTCCTGCCTGAATCAGGATGTTGGATGTCCAGTGGAGAGAGTCCTGCCTGAATAAGGATGTTGCATGTCCACTAGAGAGATTCCTGCCTGGATCATGATGCCAGATGTCCACTATAAGGAATTTGCCCTCATTATTTTAATCATATTGGATATCTCAGGATGATGGACATCCTACATTATAATGAGGATGTAAAATACCCGCGGAGGAATCCGGCGGCTGTAACAAGTAAATAGGAGTCCCACTGAGGCACAACATACCAGAATTATATCAAAGGAAAGCAGATATCCATAGATGCAATGCCTTCTATAATATTCAGAGTGCAGGATATCAACAGCTCTCAGATATGCTTTCATTGTTGTCAGGATCAAGGATATCCAAAAGAATAATTGAGTCTCCCTCTAGTGGATATATAACATCCTAATTCAGGCAGGACTCTCTCCAGTGGACATCCAACATCCTGTTTCAGGCAGGGACTCTCCAGTGGACGTCCAAACAATCCTGATTCAAGTAGGACTCTCTCCAGTGGACGTCCAATATCCTGATTCAACCAGGACTTTCCCCAGTGGACATCTAACAGCCTGATTCTGTCAGGACTTTCTTCAGTGGATATTGAAAATCCTGATTCAGGCAGGACTCTCCTGTGGATATCCAACATCCTGGTTCAGGCAGGCCTTGCTGTAGTGGATATCCAACATCCTGGTTGAGGCAGGACTCACTCTAGTAGATATCCAACATTCTGATGACATTGTAGACAGAGAAATTTTCTACACAGTGATTGTAGGTTGTTATAGGCTTGAAGATATGAAAAAAGTATCTACATAAATGAGGAAGAAATAAATTCATAATTTTTTAATATCCATTTATTATTAGGCTCATTATAATTATTATTACTTGCTCATCAACTCATTTTTCTTAATAATATGTTGATAAAACATGATGATATGTTTGATATTTGAATTGGCTGTATCTCGGTAAATATATGTGTAAAAGGCTTAATTTTGCAAATTAGCAAAGAAAGAGTTAACAGAAAGAAACGTCCAGAGGTGCGGTAATTCTAATGGTAGCATTTTGAAAACGATTCTATGGCTGGTTTTGATTTTGAGTTTTGTGAAAAATGACGATTTCGCCGAGGTGGCGATTTTTTCCGTGGCAGCTCCGCTTTGCGCCATCTTGATGGCGACACAGCTCAGCGGTCAGTTAAATCAGTAAATAATTGTCAAAAGATGGCGCAAAGCAGAGCTGCCACGGGAAAAATCGCCACCTCGGCGAAATCGTCATTTTCACAAAACTCAAAATCAAAACCAGCCATAGAATCGTTTTCAAAATGCTACCATTAGAATTACCGCACCTCTAGACGTTTCTTTCTGTTAACTCTTTCTTTGCCTAATTTGCAAAATTAAGCCTTTTACACATATATTTACCGAGATACAGCCAATTCAAATATCAAACATATCATCATGTTTTCTCAACATATTATTAAGAAAAATGAGTTGATGTGCATGTAATAATAATTATAATGAACCTAATAATAAATGGATATTAAAAAATTATGAATTTCTTTCTTCGTCATTTATGTAGATACTTTTTTATATCTTCAAGCCTATAACAGCCTACAATCACTGTGTAGAAAATTTCTCTGTCTACAATGTCATCAGGATGTTGGATATCCACTAGAGTGAGTCCTGCTTCAACTAGGATGTTGGATATTCAAAAGAGAGTCCTGACAGAATCGGGATGTGGATATCCACTGGAGAGAGTCCTGGTTGAATCTGGATATTCGATATCCACTGGAGAGAGTCCTGCCTGAATCAGGTTGTTGGACGTCCACTAAAGAGAGTTCTGCCTGAAACAGGATGTTGGATGTCCACTGAAGAGATTCCTGCCAGAATCAGGATGTTGGATATCCACTGAGAGAGAGTCCTGGTTGAATATGGATGTTGGATATCAACTGGAGAGAGTTCTGCCTCAATCAGGATGCTGAATCTCCACTGGAATTAAAGAGTCCTGCCAGAATCAGGATGTTTAATGTTCACTGAAGAGAGTCCTGCCTGAATCAGGATGTTGGATGTCCAGTGGAGAGAGTCCTGCCTGAATAAGGATGTTGCATGTCCACTAGAGAGATTCCTGCCTGGATCATGATGCCAGATGTCCACTATAAGGAATTTGCCCTCATTATTTTAATCATATTGGATATCTCAGGATGATAGACATCCTACAATATAATCAGGGTGTAGATTACCCGCGGAGGAATCCGGCGGCTGTAACAAGTAAATAGGAGTCCCACTGAGGCACACATACCAGAATTATATCAAAGGAAAGGCAGATATCCATAGATGCAATACCTTCTACAATATTCAGAGTGCAGGATATCAACAGCTCTCAGATATGCTTTCATTGTCGTCAGGATCAAGGATATCCAAAAGAATAATTGAGTCTCCCTCTAGTGGATATATAACATCCTAATTCAGGCAGGACTCTCTCCAGTGGACATCCAACATCCTGTTTCAGGCAGGACTCTCTCCAGTGGACGTCCAACATCCGATTCAAGTAGGACTCTCTCCAGTGACGTCCAACTTCCTGATTCAGGCAGGACTCTCTCCAGTGGATATGGAATATCCTGATTCAACCAGGACTTTCCCCAGTGGATATCCAACAGCCTGATTCTGTCAGGACTTTCTTCAGTGGATACTGAAAAAATCCTGATTCAGGCAGGACTCTCCAGTGGATATCCAACATCCTAATTCAGGCAGGACTTACTCTAGTGGATATCCAACATCCTGATGACATTGTAGACAGAAATTTTCTACACAGTGATTGTAGGCTGTTGTAGGCTTGAAGATATGAAAAAAGTATCTACATAAATGACGAAGAAATAAATTCATAATTTTTAATATCCATTATTATTAGGCTCATTATAATTATTATTACTTGCTCATCAACTCATTTTTCTTAATAATATGTTGAGAAAACATGATGATATGTTTGATATTTGAATTGGCTGTATCTCGGTAAATATATGTGTAAAAGGCTTAATTTTGCAAATTAGCAAAGAAAGAGTTAACAGAAAGAAACGTCCAGCGATGCGGTAATTCTAATGGTAGCATTTTGAAAACGATTCTATGGCTGGTTTTGATTTTGAGTTTTGCGAAAAATGACGATTTCGCCGAGGTGGCGATTTTTCCGTGGCAGTTCCGCTTTGCGCCATCTTGACGGCCACACAGCTCAGCGGTCAGTTAAATCAGTAAATAATTGTCAAAAGATGGCGCAAAGCGGAGCTGCTACGGAAAAATCGCCACCTCGGCGAAATCGTCATTTTTCGCAAAACTCAAAATCAAACCAGCCATAGAATCGTTTTCAAAATGCTACCATTAGAATTACCGCACCTCTGGACGTTTCTTTCTGTTAACTCTTTCTTTGCTAATTTGCAAAATTAAGCCTTTTACACATATATTTACCGAGATACAGCCAATTCAAATATCAAACATATCATCATGTTTTATCAACATACTATTAAGAAAAATGAGTTGATGAGCAAGTAATAATAATTATAATGAGCCTAATAATAAATGGATATTAAAAAATTATGAATTTCTTTCTTCGTCATTTATGTAGATACTTTTTTATATCTTCAAGCCTATAACAGCCTACAATCACTGTGTAGAAATTTCTCTGTCTACAATGTCATCAGGATGTTGGATATCCACTAGAGTGAGTCCTGCCACAACCAGGATGTTGGATATTCAAAAGAGAGTCCTGACAGAATCGGGGATGTTGGATATCCACTGGAGAGAGTCCTGGTTGAATCTGGATATTCGATATCCACTGGAGAGAGTCCTGCCTGAATCAGGTTGTTGGACGTCCACTAAAGAGAGTTCTGCCTGAAACAGGATGTTGGATGTCCACTGAAGAGAGTCCTGCCAGAATCAGGATGTTGGATATCCACTGGAGAGAGAGTCCTGGTTGAATATGGATGTTGGATATCAACTGGAGAGAGTTCTGCCTCAATCAGGATGCTGAATCTCCACTGGAATTAAAGAGTCCTGCCAGAATCAGGATGTTTAATGTTCACTGAAGAGAGTCCTGCCTGAATCAGGATGTTGGATGTCCAGTGGAGAGAGTCCTGCCTGAATAAGGATGTTGCATGTCCACTAGAGAGATTCCTGCCTTGATCATGATGCTAGATGTCCACTATGAGGAATTTGCCCTCATTATTTTAATCATATTGGATATCTCAGGATGATAGACATCCTACAATATAATCAGGGTGTAGATTACCCGCGGAGGAATCCGGCGGCTGTAAACAAGTAAATAGGAGTCCCACTGAGGCACAACATACCAGAATTATATCAAAGGAAAGCAGATATCCATAGATGCAATGCCTTCTACAATATTCAGAGTGCAGGATATCAACAGCTCTCAGATATGCTTTCATTGTCGTCAGGATCAAGGATATCCAAAAGAATAATTGAGTCTCCCTCTAGTGGATATATAACATCCTAATTCAGGCAGGACTCTCTCCAGTGGACATCCAACATCCTGTTTCAGGCAGGACTCTCCAGTGGACGTCCAACATCCTGATTCAAGTAGGACCTCTCTCCAGTGGACGTCCAATATCCTGATTCAACCAGGACTTTCCCCAGTGGACATCTAACAGCCTGATTCTGTCAGGACTTTCTTCAGTGGATATTGAAATCCTGATTCAGGCAGGACTCTCCTGTGGATATCCAACATCCTGGTTCAGGCAGGCCTTGCTGTAGTGGATATCCAACATCCTGGTTGAGGCAGGGACTCCACTCTAGTAGATATCCAACATTCTGATGACATTGTAGACAGAGAAATTTTCTACACAGTGATTGTAGGTTGTTATAGGCTTGAAGATATGAAAAAAGTATCTACATAAATGAGGAAGAAATAAATTCATAATTTTTTAATATCCATTTATTATTAGGCTCATTATAATTATTATTACTTGCTCATCAACTCATTTTTCTTAATAATATGTTGATAAAACATGATGATATGTTTGATATTTGAATTGGCTGTATCTCGGTAAATATATGTGTAAAAGGCTTAATTTTGCAAATTAGCAAAGAAAGAGTTAACAGAAAGAAACGTCCAGAGGTGCGGTAATTCTAATGGTAGCATTTTGAAAACGATTCTATGGCTGGTTTTGATTTTGAGTTTTGTGAAAAATGACGATTTCGCCGAGGTGGCGATTTTTCCGTGGCAGCTCCGCTTTGCGCCATCTTGACGGCCACACAGCTCAGCGGTCAGTTAAATCAGTAAATAATTGTCAAAAGATGGCGCAAAGCAGAGCTGCCACGGAAAAATCGCCACCTCGGCGAAATCGTCATTTTTCACAAAACTCAAAATCAAAACCAGCCATAGAATCGTTTTCAAAATGCTACCATTAGAATTACCGCACCTCTGGACGTTTCTTTCTGTTAACTCTTTCTTTGCTAATTTGCAAAATTAAGCCTTTTACACATATATTTACCGAGATACAGCCAGTTCAAATATCAAACATATCATCATGTTTTCTCAACATATTATTAAGCAAAATGAGTTGATGTGCAAGTAATAATAATTATAATGAACCTAATAATAAATGGATATTAAAAAATTATGAATTTCTTTCTTCGTCATTTATGTAGATACTTTTTTATATCTTCAAGCCTATAACAGCCTACAATCACTGTGTAGAAAATTTCTCTGTCTACAATGTCATCAGGATGTTGGATATCCACTAGAGTGAGTCCTGCTTCAACTAGGATGTTGGATATTCAAAAGAGAGTCCTGACAGAATCGGGATGTTGGATATCCACTGGAGAGAGTCCTGGTTGAATCTGGATATTCGATATCCACTGGAGAGAGTCCTGCCTGAATCAGGTTGTTGGACGTCCACTAAAGAGAGTTCTGCCTGAAACAGGATGTTGGATGTCCACTGAAGAGAGTCCTGCCAGAATCAGGATGTTGGATATCCACTGGAGAGAGAGTCCTGGTTGAATATGGATGTTGGATATCAACTGGAGAGAGTTCTGCCTCAATCAGGATGCTGAATCTCCACTGGAATTAAAGAGTCCTGCCAGAATCAGGATGTTTAATGTTCACTGAAGAGAGTCCTGCCTGAATCAGGATGTTGGATGTCCAGTGGAGAGAGTCCTGCCTGAATAAGGATGTTGCATGTCCACTAGAGAGATTCCTGCCTTGATCATGATGCTAGATGTCCACTATGAGGAATTTGCCCTCATTATTTTAATCATATTGGATATCTCAGGATGATAGACATCCTACAATATAATCAGGGTGTAGATTACCCGCGGAGGAATCCGGCGGCTGTAACAAGTAAATAGGAGTCCCACTGAGGCACAACATACCAGAATTATATCAAAGGAAAGCAGATATCCATAGATGCAATGCCTTCTACAATATTCAGAGTGCAGGATATCAACAGCTCTCAGATATGCTTTCATTGTTGTCAGGATCAAGGATATCCAAAAGAATAATTGAGTCTCCCTCTAGTGGATATATAACATCCTAATTCAGGCAGGACTCTCTCCAGTGGACATCCAACATCCTGTTTCAGGCAGGACTCTCTCCAGTGGACGTCCAACATCCTGATTCAAGTAGGACTCTCTCCAGTGGACGTCCAACTTCCTGATTCAGGCAGGACTCTCTCCAGTGGATATGGAATATCCTGATTCAACCAGGACTTTCCCCAGTGGATATCCAACAGCCTGATTCTGTCAGGACTTTCTTCAGTGGATACTGAAAATCCTGATTCAGGCAGGACTCTCCAGTGGATATCCAACATCCTAATTCAGGCAGGACTTACTCTAGTGGATATCCAACATCCTGATGACATTGTAGACAGAAATTTTCTACACAGTGATTGTAGGCTGTTGTAGGCTTGAAGATATGAAAAAAGTATCTACATAAATGACGAAGAAATAAATTCATAATTTTTTAATATCCATTTATTATTAGGCTCATTATAATTATTATTACTTGCTCATCAACTCATTTTTCTTAATAATATGTTGAGAAAACATGATGATATGTTTGATATTTGAATTGGCTGTATCTCGGTAAATATATGTGTAAAAGGCTTAATTTTGCAAATTAGCAAAGAAAGAGTTAACAGAAAGAAACGTCCAGCGATGCGGTAATTCTAATGGTAGCATTTTGAAAACGATTCTATGGCTGGTTTTGATTTTGAGTTTTGCGAAAAATGACGATTTCGCCGAGGTGGCGATTTTTCCGTGGCAGCTCCGCTTTGCGCCATCTTGACGGCCACACAGCTCAGCGGTCAGTTAAATCAGTAAATAATTGTCAAAAGATGGCGCAAAGCGGAGCTGCTACGGAAAAATCGCCACCTCGGCGAAATCGTCATTTTTCGCAAAACTCAAAATCAAAACCAGCCATAGAATCGTTTTCAAAATGCTACCATTAGAATTACCGCACCTCTGGACGTTTCTTTCTGTTAACTCTTTCTTTGCTAATTTGCAAAATTAAGCCTTTTACACATATATTTACCGAGATACAGCCAATTCAAATATCCAACATATCATCATGTTTTCTCAACATATTATTAAGACAAATGAGTTGATGAGCATGTATTAATAATTATAATGAGCCTAATAATAAATGGATATTAAAAAATTATGAATTTATTTCTTCGTCATTTATGTAGATACTTTTTTTATATCTTCAAGCCTATAACAGCCTACAATCACTGTAGAAAATTTCTGTCTACATTGTCATTAGGATGTTGGATATCCACTGGAGAGAGTCCTGTCTGAATCAGGATGTTGGATGTCCAGTGGAGAGAGTCCTGCCTGAATCTGGATGGTGGATGTCCACTGGAGAGAGTCCTGCCTGAATCAGGATGTTGGATATCCACTGTAGAGAGTCCTGCCTGAATCAGGATGTTGGATATCCACTGTAGAGAGAGTCCTGGTTGAATATGGATGTTGGATATCAACTGGAGAGAGTTCTGCCTCAATTAGGATGTTGAATCTCCACTGGAGACAGTCCTGCCAGAATCAGGATATTTAATGTCCACTGGAGAGAGTCCTGCCTTGATCATGATGCTAGATGTCCACTATGAGGAATTTGCCCTCATTATTTTAATCATATTGGATATCTCAGGATGATGGACATCCTACAATATAATCAGGATGTAGAATACCCGCGGAGGAATCCGGCGACTGTAACGAGTATATAGGAGTCCCACTGAGGCACAACATACCATAATTATATCAAAGGAAAGCAGATATCCATAGATGCGATGCCTTCTACAATATTCAGAGTGCAGGATATCAACAGCTCTCAGATATGCTTTCATTGTCGTCAGGATCAAGGATATCCAAAAGAATAATTGAGGCTCCCTCTAGTGGATATCTAACATCCTAATTCAGGCAGGACTCTCTCCAGTGGACATCCAACATCCTGTTTCAGGCAGGACTCTCTCCAGTGGACGTCCAACTTCTTGATTCAGGCAGGACTCTCTCCAGTGGATATGGAATATCCTGATTCAACCAGGACTTTCCCCAGTGGATATCCAACAGCCTGATTCTGTCAGGACTTTCTTCATTGGATATTGAAAATCCTGATTCAGGCAGGACTCTCCAGTGGATATCCAACATCCTGATTCAGGCAGGACTTACTCTAGTGGATATCCAACATCCTGATGTCATTGTAGACAGAGAAATTTTCTACACAGTGATTGTAGGCTGTTATAGGCTTGAAGATATGAAAAAAGTGTCTACATAAATGACGAAGAAATAAATTCATAATTTTTTAATATCCATTTATTATTAGGTTCATTATAATTATTATTACTTGCTCATCAACTCATTTTTCTTAATAATATGTTGAGAAAACATGATGATATGTTTGATATTTGAATTGGCTGTATCTCGGTAAATATATGTGTAAAAGGCTTAATTTTACAAATTAGCAAAGAAAGAGTTAACAGAAAGAAACGTCCAGCGATGCGGTAATTCTAATGGTAGCATTTTGAAAACGATTCTATGGCTGGTTTTGATTTTGAGTTTTGCGAAAAATGACGATTTCGCCGAGGTGGCGATTTTTCCGCGGCAGCTCCGCTTTGCGCCATCTTGATGTCCACACAGCTCAGCGGTCAGTTAAATCAGTAAATAATTGTCAAAAGATGGCGCAAAGCGGAGCAATTCACAATCGTGAATTGAAAAGGCAGGACAATGTATGTTATGGGCTGCTGTTGGCTAGCTGATAGTACAATTTTCTGCCAACAGATGGCATCAGATGTATGTTATGGGCTGCTGTTGGCCAGCTGATAGTACAATTTTCTGCCAACAGATGACAGCAGATGTATGTTATGGGCTGCTGTTGGCCAGCTTATAGTACAATTTTCTGCCAACAGATGGCATCAGATGTATGTTATGGGCTGCTATTGGCCAGCCTATAGTACAATTTTCGGCCAACAGATGGCAGCAGATGTATGTTATGGGCTGCTATTGGCCAGTTGATAGTACAATTTTCTGCCAACAGATGTATGTTATGGGCTGCTATTGGCCAGCTGATAGTACCATTTTCTGTCAACAGATGGCAGCAGATGTATGTTATGGGCTGCTATTGGCCAGCCTATAGTACAATTTTCGGCCAACAGATGGCAGCAGATGTATGTTATGGGTAGCTGATAGTACCATTTTCTGCCAACAGATGGCATCAGATGTATCTTATATGCCGATTTTGGCCTGTTTTTAACTGTGTTATTTTGTACAGATAAATGGATATCACCTGATTAATTACTTCCGAATTCGTCTTAAACTTTGATATACAAATGTTGCGACGATTTTTAGTATCATTCCTCCAAATTTTTAATATCTTTTACTCGTTCTCATCCTTCGGCTCCTTATCCCAGAGTTCTGCTTCACCTGCCTTCGTTACAACGCGTCAGACTCACACACAGGGCAGGAAATATTAGCCCAACACCGCCCAAAAATAAAACAAATCAATAATTTAAATTTTATTTACAATTCCAATTTTTATTTATTTACGCACAGGATTGGTACTGTAGGGCAAACATTATAAATATATTTATAAGAATCTCGGTAGTACAGTTGGGTTCGTTCTCTACTCACAACCGTGAATTGAAAAGGCAGGACAAACCCCGTTATTCATTCATAAACACAAACTGCCTTCATCAGCAAAGCCCAAATGATCGTAAATCTAACCGCCAAAACCCCTATTTATGAATGAGAAACATTTACACCCGACTCACAACTGGTGACGTTCGAACACTTCTCAAGCTGACGACCTTTGTTCGAATTACACCTCTGCACATGTTTCACTCACGTATTTCATATACAAATAATCGCTTTCAGACAGCCCGTCCTCGCATACAAAGATCCAAGCTCGTTAATCCAGCCGCCAAACCGCCTGTTTATATAAGAATGAAAAGTGGTTCACACGCCATTCAAACCTGATGACGTCCGAACACTTCCGAAACAAGTGCTTCGCTCACGTCCTCTGTTCGAACCACAGTTCTGTGAATGCTTCACCCACGTACTTCAGATACAAATAATCGCCTACAGAACCTAACCTAACCTATGCCTAACTATACATAGAATTATTATGTATAATAATAATTATTTATATACAAGAACAAACCAATTTTAATATACAATTCGTTAAAAATAATGAATGCGTCTTGGGTGACGGCCGCTGTTATATACCTGCTTGTAACCTGTTACTCGAGCCTGGCCTTATGACGGATTGGGACAGAAATATTTGGGCATGCTTCCTATTACCTAATGCCTCTGTTCACCTAGCAGTAAATGAATGCCTGTCCCCGACCAAACAAATTATATCTATACTTTAGAAGAGAACGTCTGTCAGTCTGTCCCTAGATAGAGACCAGAGGCTCGACGAGGCTCGTGTGTGGATGCTGTATGGATGGCGGGCTCCTCTCTCTCACCAGCACGTCTCATTATATTCCCCGCTTGTTGTCTCTCTCTCCGGCCTCTTGGGGGGAGGAAAGAAATACAATTTGTTAAAAATAATAACAATAATTAAGAGTAATTAGTAGTAGGCATCCATCAGTCTCAGGAGACTATGGAGTTGGGCTCTGGTTGTCGGTCTGGAGTGGCCTCTCCAGGGCGCTAAGCCAGGGTAGGTTGATATGGAGGAGAAGCTGTTACCCATGCAGCAGGTCCCTTTAATAATTATAATACAAATAATATGCAACAGTGACTTGTTTGACGGTGAAAAATTAAGTTGGCAAATATTTCAACATAAGGAAGGGTGTACTGATCATAATGGACATTAGCTAGGACGAACAGTATATAAAGAACAGTAATTACAGTGAACAGAACATGATGAACTGTAGTTAGGACATATATAGATGACAATATTACAAACTACATCATCTAATTTACAGATGACACAGATGATCTATGGTGAGGTGAGAAGAAAACGACGCTGAGGCCGTACAAAAGAAAATATAAACCCCACAAATGTGTGATGCCCCCGCTCCTGTGCCAGGTAAGTCCACTACGGGTTCGCCATAGCCCGTGCTACTTGGAATTTTTTGTTCCCAGTAGCTGAATCTATAACAACAACAACAACCCACAAATGGTCAGACGACTGGGAAATGTTTTCAGTAATGGACAAGTGCAAGACCTTGCATGTGGGGCATAAAGTGCACATCACAACTCATTACCCAGCAACACTACCATACAGTACAGCAAACTGATGGAGGTAAGTACCCCAGAACACCATAACTTGTGTTCATCATCTCTTGTACACCATAACTTGTGGTCAACACCTCTGGAAGACCCTAACATATGTTCAACACTCACAGTTCACTCACCACCACACATCATACCACATGAACAAGATGAACAATAGCCAGCGGTAACTCACCCTCACAGTTCTTTTCATCGTTCCCAGTGACACAGTTGGACACACCGTCGCACACATGACCCTCCGGGATACACACACCCATGTCGCACTGGAAGTAGCCGACGGGACACGTCTCCTGCTTCTCTGTAAGGTGATGACAGGGTCAAGGGGGTGTTGAGCGCATGTTAGGGTGTAGAAGATGATGTACAGACGGTGTTGAACAGAGTACACAGACGGTGTTGAACAAAGTACACAGACGGTGTTGAACAAGCAGGACAGAGACTCACGTAGGGAACAGTTGTCCTCGTCGACACCAGTGACACAGTTGAACACACCGTCACAGAGGAGGTTTTCAGGGATGCAGATGCCGTTGGCACACTCGAAGTACCCATCAAAACATGCCCCGCTCAGCACCGCTCCTCCTGCAGTAGTACCTCACAAGACTTTAATAACACCCAACTTCGGTGTGAGTTGCCCGTCCCACCTCTTGGGTGGCTTAATCTTCATCAATCAATCAATCAATCAATTGGTGTGAGTGTCCGTGAGTGTGTGAGTGTACGTGGATACCCAAGGATATACCCTTGGGAGTGTCTGGCCAAGGTTGTGGCTGTTTCGGATGTCTCGCCGTGAGTGAATCTAAGACTACAGATGGCCCGTTCTCTCAGATGTAATTTATGTCCAGCCAGGATGGAGAAGTACAAGAACTCTCGGAACCTGCTACAGGTAAACTACAGGTGGCCATGGAAGAGGAACGAGGTGAGAAATTAACGAGGCAAAGCTATTCGCGGTTTCTTCCAAAATTTGCCAGAATGTTTGACCCTGGTTTTTATGTCTGTGGATTATATTACACGTGATCTCACTCATCAGCTTTATGAGACGTGTAGCATATTTTTGTTGGGAGCTGATGGTCGTGGTTGATGTACCATGTTGCCATACCATGTTGCCATACCATGTTGCCATACCATGTTGACATACCATGTACCTCACTCACAATGACTGTAATATTTTGTTGAATTATCCGTATAACTAGGTCATAAAAGTATTTGTGTACGTCTGATACCATACCACTTGTGAAGGAGGAAATGTAGATGTTTATCTCTCAGAATGTTTGGTAATATGTTTATTGTTTGTGATGTGTGTCTATGTATGTACTAACACGTTGTACTGAACGGGGTGAGAATAGCTTGAGCTACCTCATCCCTTTGTGTGTATTTTACCTCAATAAACTTATTTCAATTTCAATTTCAATTTCAATTTCACTCACAATAAATATACCTCACAGATACCCTAAGTGAGGAACATAAAAGTATTTGATTTTTTTATAATATGACATTAAGATAAGTTTAAGATATTTTTAGTTGTATATTGTATGTGGGATGATGTTATGTCTGCTCTCAATGTATAAGCCTACGGGTCGAATTTTCACATCGAAAACATTGGGAAATCCCTGAGGGTCATTTGGGTACTTAGTTTTCAACCTACGTTCCCTTGTTCGTTTACTGCCCAGTCCAAATAGTCGGTGCATTGTCTCTCCCGTCTTTTTCCCATGATAATTTTGTATGTGGTGATCAAATCTACCTGGATTATTTTCTCGTAACCCTATACCTCTCAGGTCTAGGGAGATATGTAGTATCTCCTCTAAGGAGTTAAGGACTTGAAGTTGGTTACATATAATAATACTTGTGTTACATATAATAATACATATAATAATACTTGTATATGTGGTACACAAGATCATAAATGATTCCACATTTACATTTCTAGAGACATTTTTGTGACAATGAGACCTGTGTAAGCTGTGGTGAGGAAGGCTGACCTGCCGTGGAGCTGGAGGCAAGGAGAAGCAGGACCATCAGGAGAGGGAGAGACATGTTAAGGTGTGTGGCGAGCCTTACAAACAAGAGACCAACTGATGCCCAAAGATATGGAACCTGTTCACGCCCTGCCTCCCGTTTATATATGTGTGTGTGTGTGTGTTTGAGCCCAGGTGCTTCTTCCCACACACCCACACTCTTGGATTGTCGGAAAGCCTTTGACACAGTACCGCATAAGAGGCTGGTACATAAGCTGGAGAGACAGGCAGGTGTAGCTGGTAAGGTGCTCCAGTGGATAAGGGAGTACCTAAGCAATAGGAAGCAGAGAGTTACGGTGAGGGGTGAGATCTCCGATTGGCGTGGTCACCAGTGGAGTCCTACAGGGCTCTGTACTCGGTCCTATCTTGTTTCTGATATATGTAAATGATCTCCCGGAGGGTATAGACTCATTTCTCTCAATGTTTGCGGACGATGCCAAAATTATGAGAAGGATTACGACAGAGGAGAACAGCTTGAGGCTTCAAAAAGACCTAGACAAGCTGAAGGAATGGTGGAACAAATGGTTGTTGGAGCGGCGCTAAGGCTGGTCGTCTCTTTACCGACAAATGCAAGTGGTTGACATCTGAAGAGGAAGATGATAAACGATTTTGTTTATCTCCTGATTTTCTGGCACGTTTAACATGGTTTATGGCATCGTTGG
Organism: Procambarus clarkii; assembly: GCF_040958095.1. NCBI lineage: Eukaryota > Metazoa > Arthropoda > Malacostraca > Decapoda > Cambaridae > Procambarus > Procambarus clarkii. The sequence continues at coordinate 18,754,490 of NC_091210.1, read as the reverse complement.
GGAACACTGATTCACATCCCTGTTGTGATACACTCTACTGAAGCAGATAACCCACCATACTTGGGGAACACTGATTCACATCCCTGTTGTGATACACTCTACTGAAGCAGATAACCCACCATACTTGGGGAACACTGATTCACATCCCTGTTGTGATACACTCTACTGAAGCAGATAACCCACCATACACCATAATGTCTCCTGTCTTGCCCATGTACTGATTCGTTTCACCAGAGACGGGCAGCATTTATTAGGTTTATATAGAGATTCCTCCAAGGTCGAACTGAACCCCCCCCCCCCCGCCACTCCACAACAGTTACCTAACTCTCGGGTGCTTATTTACAGCTAGGTGAATAGTTGCATCAGGTAAAAGGAAAGGTGCCCAAAATTGCAACCATTTGTGTCCCACCCGAGATTCTAACCCGGGATTCCCGACAGTAAATCAAGAACGCACCCAACAGTCCTAAGAGACAAAGTATATCATGTTCTCACCATAATGTTCTATTATTATGAGATTTACCTAAGTTTACCTGAAGACCATCACCTCTAGTGGTCTTGACGGAGACAGGAAGCCGGCAGCTTGTCAAAGGTCCCCCCCATTACTCCCGAGGTTTATTCCAACTGAAATTTGAACTGCATTAATACTTTGATAGTTACGGCTTCGGCAGGTAGGCGGTTCTGTGGGTTTTTAACCCTATGGATGAAAAAGCATCTCGTTTTCTGCCCTACTTTGTGGCTTGTTGAGCATGACGCTGTTGTTCCTTCTAAGTTACATTGAACTTTTGAGAGAAATTATCTCGATTAACATCTTCCATTTTTGTAAATACTTAAAAGGTGAATGATTGTGTGTTATCAGTTTGTTTTTTGTTTTATTGCATGGTTATTCCTGTTTACAAAAAACTGATAACACACAATCATTCATCTTTAAATTGTCTATAAAAATGGAAGATGTTAATCCAGACCAGTTTTTTAAAAGGTTCAATGTTATCAGTTGATGGGAAGAATGTAATCTATGATGACAACGTGGTATGCTGTATGCCTCTTATGGCACTTATAGAACCCGACTGATAAATGTGGAACATTTCTGACTGAACAAAGACAGTATTTACAACACAACCGGCCATCCAAAAATGGTAGAACTTAAGACCAACTGCTCGTCTAACGTGCAAGAAAAGGACAGTTGTACACAAACGTAAATAAGTAAGTACTTACTTACGCACCAAGTAACTTCCCGGCTTAGTAAGTAACTTCCCGGCTTAGTAAGTAACTTCCCGGCTTAGTAAGTAATTTCCCGGCTTAGTAAGTAATTTCCCGGCTTGGTGCCTTTTTCTGATAATTATGTTCATCGACTCATTGACTAAGAACAGCGAACAGTTAATATATATTATTTTGTTATTTTGTCGGGGACAGGAAGCCTGCGAATGTATATACTACTTGTATGGCGTCCCCCAAGGCCGAACTACTTACTTACTAACCCCACAACCGTTGTCCAACTCCTGGGTTCCTAGTTACTGCTAGGTGAACAGGTGCATTGGGTGAAGAGAAAAAAACATTTCCAAACTATTTCTGTCCCGCCCGGGATTCGAACCCGGAATTCCGAGTCGAAAACGAACTAAGCTGTACTACCCACACTATGGTAATTCTCTTCTGCTGCGACTGGCCTCTGGCCCGCAGGGTACAACCCGTTCTCCTGGAAAGTACATCGCATTTTTAACGTATAGATCCCCTAAGGCCTACAAAAACTGATGTACTCAAATCATTGTCCATATCTTGCAAACTTGACGTGATGTCCTGTTTTCTGTTCGTGGGTCATCGGGTAGGTTAGGTTCGGACAATTTAGTACACCACTTTAATAACGTTGGGGCTGCTCGGAGGACGGGCTGCTGACTGTAGGTACTAAACCCTTCAGGGTATACAATGCTAAAACAAAAAGTTTTATCTTTCCTTGCGACCAATGCTACGTACTCTCACATAAACCCAATGTACCTTCTTGTATAAATAAATAAAATAAATATATAACCTTACGAGTGCTTTTTCATTTGTCTCTGATATACTATACAAAAAAATGGACAAAATATAATTGATGAACCAAGCAACGCCTAACTTAGCTTTAAATTAAAACCTAATTATGTAATAGTAATTTGTACAAGATTAAAATAATGTTTATCACACCTTATGAGAAAAATTAACATGTGGCCATAGAGATTGTTGCCAAGATAACCAAACGCTCCCACACAGTTGATATAGCTTTGTTCTTATACTCGTTTTTATAACACTTTTTATATAAAATTTTATTATATTAATATCGAGACGCGAGTTTATAGATGTATATCACTTTACATTTAATTTTATGTGACACGTCTATCAATGGTAAAGTAGCATTTATTTCAGTGTATATGGCATAGCTTGATAGCATAATCTTATGTAGCAATGGGAACCATAACATAGGGAGCGGGTGTCAGTGTAGAGTATGATGAGGGTGTGGGAGACCCCACCTGACGCACTCCTCTTATTGTTGATGCTAACTCATTGTACACTCTATACTGCTCCACCTCCTGTTCTTGGTCCTTGTCCTCCTCCTCCACCTGTTCTTGGTCCTTGTCCTCCTGCTCCACCTGTTCTTGGTCCTTGTCCTCCTGCTCCACCTGTTCTTGGTCCTTGTCCTCCTGCTCCACCTGTTCTTGGTCCTTGTCCTCCTGCTCCACCTGTTCTTGGTCCTTGTCCTCCACCTCCTGTTCTTGGTCCTTGTCCTCCTGCTCCACCTGTTCTTGGTCCTTGTCCTCCACCTCCTGTTCTTGGTCCTTGTCCTCCTCCTCCCATTTCTCATTCTGGCTCCTTTTCCTGCTCCTAGCCATCCTCCACCTGCTGTTGCTGCTGCTTCTCCATCCTCCACCTGCTGCTGCTCCCCATCCTCCACCTGTTGCTGCTGCTGCTTCTCCATCCTCCACCTGCTGCTGCTGCTGCTGCTTCTCCATCCTCCACCTGTTGCTGCTGCTGCTTCTCCATCCTCCACCTGCTGCTGCTCCCCATCCTCCACCTGTTGCTGCTGCTGCTTCTCCATCCTCCACCTGTTGCTGCTGCTGCTCCCCATCCTCCACCTGCTGCTGCTGCTGCTTCTCCATCCTCCACCTGTTGCTGCTGCTGCTTCTCCATCCTCCACCTGCTGCTGCTCCCCATCCTCCACCTGCTGCTGCTGCCCCATCCTCCACCTGCTGCTGCTGCTGCCCCATCCTCCACCTGCTGCTGCTGCTTCTCCATCCTCCACCTGTTGCTGCTGCTGCCCCATCCTCCACCTGCTGCTGCCCCATCCTCCACCTGCTGCTGCTGCTTCTCCATCCGCAGGGCAGCATACTTGGCCCTCTCCTCTTTCTCATCTACATTAATGACCTTCCAAATGCCTCCCAACACCTCAAACCAATTCTATTTGCTGACGACACAACCTTCATTTACTCCAGTCCTGACCCCCTTGCTCTAAATGCCACAGTAAATACTGAGATAAATAAAGTCCATCTTTGGCTAACTGCCAACAAACTCACCCTTAACATTGACAAAACTTTCTATATTCTGTTTGGCAATAAATCCTCTAATCAAATAAATCTCAGAATTAACAATACCCAAATTTGTAACAAATTAGATGGCAAATTCCTTGGCGTTCTCATTGACCATAAGCTGAATTTCCAGGGACACATTCTAAATATATCAAAAAAAGTTTCAAAAACTGTTGGCATTCTTTCTAAGATCAGATATTATGTACCCCGCCATGCCCTGGTGACGCTCTATTACTCCCTCATCTATCCACATCTCAACTATGGTATTTGTGCTTGGGGTTCTACTACCCAAAATCATTTACGTCCTCTAATTACTCAACACAAAGCTGCCATTAGGACAATATCCAACTCTGGCCCTAGACATCACTCGGTACCCCTACTCAAATCTCTGAATATGTTAGATATTAAGTCACTGCACATTCTCTCATGTGTATTATACATATATAAAACGCTGAACTGTAATGCCAATCCTGACCTCAAAAGCTTCATAGAAGGTTGTAACAGAACCCATGAGCACCACACCAGAAATAAATACAGTTTTGATATTCCAAGAGTACGACTTAATCAAACTAGAAATGCTCTACAAATCAAGGTACCCAGAATGTGGAATGACCTTCCCAACCATGTTAAAGACTGTACCTCTCTCAACCAGTTTAAGATAAAAACGAAGCACTACCTAATAAAATCCCTGTAACCCACCTTACCCCCTCTATTGTCAACCCATGTCTGTTTTCTCAAAGAACGCTGTTTGTCGACCTATTTGTATTTGTGCTGCTTTTTCAGCCATGTTTCCCCCTTTTTATCTTTATTTTTATTTGTTCTCAACACATTTTATTCTTTATACTCATTTAGTATTAAGTATTAGTCATTAATGTTTTTCTGCCCAAAACGCTTTGCGTAATAGTGGCTTTAGGCATTGTATGTACTAGCTCTATCTATAAATCTATCAATTTATGTAAAATCTCTTGTATGTATGTACCTTACCTGAATAAACATTTTTTTTTATTTTTTTTATTATCCTCCACCTGCTGCTGCTTCTCCATCCTCCACCTGCTGCTTCCCCCATCCTCCACCTGCTGCTGCTGCTGCTGCTTCTCCATCCTCCACCTGTTGCTGCTGCTTCTCCATCCTCCACCTGCTGCTGCTGCTCCCCATCCTCTTCCTACTATTCCCCATCTTCCTGGTGTTTACACTGTTCCTCATCCTTCAGCTATTGCTATTTACAAATTAGCCAAAAAATAGCCGATTAGTCCGGGCTGTGAGGACCTCGACCCCGGGAATCAATGCAAGGTATTGCTGTATACAACTTTGTTCTGATATGTTAAGGCAGAGGGACAGTTTCACAATGAACAGACAAATGAGAAACATTTGTACAGTCAATAGGCTGGTGATGGTTGGAGGTATAGCATCGAGAAACACTAAACAATTATGATATTCCAAGGAAAATTTTACTTTAATAAACATTGATACAACCATATCCTTGTTAGAAGAGCACCACAAGCAAAATTATTTTGACAACTGCAGAGTGAATGCTTCTTGAACACGTGCTTGACTGGCATCCACGAAGGTGATGAATGACAAATATTGCAGTTTCAAAATAGGAAGATTATGTTTTCTGATATTTTCTAAAATTACATGTAAGCATCCCCCAAACTTGGCTATAACAAAGTATAATACTAGAGCAACACAATTACCTACCACAAAAAATATTTAAAATTAACATTTGTCTTTCTGTATCCAGAGAAGTATACAGTTTACAGAATGACAGGATTATCAGTCTTACTTCTCAGTAATTTTGGACTTGACAAACTCTCCAAACTTCTCAGCATGTGCCCCATTGAGTTCCTCATACCCATCTATAGTTTCTTTGCATCGCTTAAGCCAAGCATGAAGGTTTGGATAGTCATGGATGATGAACCCCGCTGCTTCATATCCAGAGACATTGCTCACAAGGACGAGGTCAGCAACAGTTATGTGGTCGTCCCAGCAGCAAACTTCTTGTGGCTCAAGAAGCCATCCAACCAATTCAGTGCCTCGTGGAGGTCATCCACACTCTTTTGGGTTGGCTTCGACAGCTCTCCTGCTTTCAATGGGTCTAAACAAAGGAAATAAAAACATGTGTGTGAATAAAACAGCATTACTGGGTTGACAAAAAAAAAGGTACAAAGAACCACTAGAAAAATAATCACAGCAGAGTAAATTATATAATTTTCAAACTAGAATTGATTATTTATAGCATAAAGTATGAGTCTTGTGCTCGACTACCCTCATCTAATTATTATTAATGGTAATTATATATGAGATGCAAATTAGATATAGTGAATGGTAATACTACGTGACAGTGCAGGCGATGAGTCACAATACCGTGGCTCAAGCATGTTAACCAGACCACAAACTAGAAGGTGAAGGGACGACGACGTTTCTGTCCGTCCTGGACCGTTCTCAAGTCGATTGTGCTTGTCGTCGTCCCTTCACCTTCTAGTTTGTGGTCTGGTCAACACTACATGACAGTGTAAGCATGCAAGTGCAGACAATGGAACGTGCAAGCATGTTTAACAGTGTACTCTCCTAGTTGTGCTTGTGGGAGTTAAGCTTTGGCTCTTTGGTCCTGCCTCTTAACTGTCAATCAACTGGTGTACAGATTCTGGGGCCTACTGGGCTTTATCATATTTGAAACTGTGTATGGAATCTGTCTACCACACCACTTCCTAATGCATTCCATTTGAGTGTATTCATTTAGCTGTATTCACATAATTGTCCTTGTGGGGATCTAGCTCTGCTCTTTCGGCCCGCCTCTTAACTGTCAATGAACTGTTTCTACTACTACTATTTTTTTTTTTACCCCACACCACACTACACACACACCCCAGGAAGCAGCCCGTGACAGCTGACTAACACCCAGGTACCTATTTACTCCTAAGTAACAACAGGGGCATAGGGGTGAAAGAAACTCTGCCCATCATTTCACGCCGGCGCCCAGGACTGAACCCGGAACCACAGGATCACGTGTCCAGCGTGCTGTCTGCTCAGCCACCAGATCCCATTGTGTAATGAAATCAGGTACTTTTTTGTTTTACTTTTGAATAAGGTATAGGTTGAATTTTTTTTAATTCATAGAGAATGTTCCATAGATGGTCTTTTTATTAATATAGTGTGTTTGAACAGATTTAGTCTGACTCTAGGATATCAAAGATACTTATTTCTAGTGTGGTGCTCATGGGTTCTATTACTTCTATCAAGCAAGAGTTTCAGATCAGGATTAGCATTTAGGAATAAGATTTTATACATGTAAATAGCAAAAGACTGAATGGAGTACGTGTATGTTTAGCATGTTTAGAGTTTTAAACAAAGGGGCTGTGTGTTGTCTGAAGACAAGAGTTTGTTATGGTTCTGATAGCAGATTTTTGCTGGGTGGTGGTGATGGGGTCTGAGGTAATTTGCAGTGGTTGAGCCCCATGCACAAATACTGTATGTTACATAAGGATATCTATTCTCATCTTATTTCATTATAAAATGAGCTTATTTCAGAACAGTTTCTTATTTATGTTATAATTAATAATTCACTGTGTTGGGGGACAGGAAGCCAGAGTGTATTCATACATGTTTGGGTTTTATCGAGGTTACCCCCTCCCCAAAGGCTGAATTACAGACCCCGCCTATGATGCAACCTCACTCCTAACTAACTGCTGACTAACTCCTAAGTACCTACTCACTGCTAGGTGAACAGAGGCATTAGGTGAAAGGAAATGTGCCCAACTATTCCTGTTCCGCCCGGGATTCGAACCCAGAATTCTCAATTGTGTGTCAAGAACGAACCCGACTCTACTATCAGGACCCTAACTGGGTCATACATTCAGAACCACCATGAAAAAGAAAATGTTATATTTCTTATACATTTACATAATTCTGGAATGTATGGGTAGTTTGGAGTTGCATTATAGGGAGTACACATTCCCCCAATTCTGAGCCCATGTTCTTGAGAGAACTTCAGGCTGGACTACGTATTCTCCAGTGTGCCCCCATTACTATACTAGTAATTACCTAAGTGAAGTTACAGGATGAGAGCTACGCTCGTGGTGTCCTGTCTTCCCTGCACTGTCATATAACGCTTTGAAATTACCAACTATTTTGGCCTCGACCACCTCGCCTAACTTGTTCCAACTGTCTACCACTCTGTATGTATGACCAACAAGTATGGTTAATATGACCCAACACATTGATTGTTCCGTCATTAGTGGAGAATGTGCATACACATTCTGTAGAAACAGCAGGACCTTGTTTGCCTAAGGTAGCAGGAGTGTGTTTTAGTTCAAATAAAACAAAACAAATTCAGTCCTAGCTGGGGACTGATATCAAAGTTCATGAAAAATGAACATTAAAATTAATCAAATCCTATAACATTGAATGTACTTTGTTGATACAGTGTACTAGTATTGTATTTTTTGTATATTTTTTTTAAAACTTGATAATGTTCTAATCTCACATTAGAGGCCAAAAACTGAACTGTCCCATTTTTCATAGCCTGTAAAGACTCTTCACTTTGTCACTAAATTCGTCAACAACTTCCTCTCTAGGGAGCCGGTCGGTCGAGCAGACAGCACACTGGACTTGTGATTCTGTGGTCCCAGGTTCGATCCCGGGCGCCGGAGAGAAACAATGGGCAGAAGTTTCTTTCATCCTATGCCCCTGTTACCTAGCAGTAAAATAGGTACCTGGGTGTTAGTCAGTTGTCATGGGCTGCTTCCTGGGGGTGGAGGCCTGTCGAGGACCGGGCCGCGGGGACACTAAAGCCCCGAAATCATCTCAAGATAACCTATACCCTTTAATAACATATACAGTACAGTACTCACAAACAAGATTTTCCAGCGGGTTGCCAGAGTACCAAGATCAAAGTTCAGAATGGCATCCACCTTGGCTCTGGCTTTGGGGTCCTTTGGGTAAAGCGAGTCATCCTTACCATATTGTGAGATGAGGTAGGTGCAGATGGCACGGCTGAAACAAATACATCATTTCTTATCTGTGATGGATATAATTCAATTATATGAAGTTTTTTTTTAATATATAGATTAGAGGAAAGAAGATCTGAAAATTACCATTATATGGTTTATTATTACTATTTACATCAGCCCTAGCTGTGTAGACTGTATGAATTCCAAGAAAACCTCGGTGCCTTTAAATTCACCAAAACAGCTAATACAGTACATGTATTGTAATACTGTAATGTATGGGAAAATAAGAATGCAGTCCAAACACTTCTCAAGTCTACTAATTTTCACCACTCAATAAAACACCTTTCTAAAATACTTTACCAAGTTTGCTGCCACTTCCCAGCCACAAATACTGTATCTATCTGAATTTTAAGAAATTGGTATACATCAATGATGTAGAGGAGAGTAGTCATTATTTATTTATTTTATTTATTTATATATACTGTATGCAAGAAGGTACATTGGGTTTATGAAAGTACATAGGATTAATGTCTTTGCATTCTTGTAAACCACTAACACGCACAGCATTATGGGAGGTCCTTAATCTAACAGATAATTTTAAGTAGGTAATTTCTATCAAAATTGAACAAATGTTAACAAGTGCATACATTGTACAAAATTGACAAAGATTATAGGTATGTATGTACATTATAGTAAATTTTGAGTATTATCAACAGGTACATTGTAGCATAATTTGAGGATTATTTCAAGGTGTAATGCAGTAAAATATTCATTCAGTACGACAAGCATGATATAAGATGATAGCAATGATTACATGGTGAAGTTGTATAGCTTAGTACATATATTGGGGGATTGGGTAGCACTAGATACAGTATGAGTTTAAGTCACTAGGTAGGAAACTGAGGATGAAATTAGGTACTTTTTGTTTTTATTTATGCATAGTGTTTACACAGATTATCTTTCGTTTTATGATGGAACCACAAAAAGACACACACACACATATATATATATGAGACACTATCTCAAAGGGTCTTAAATTGTGGAATTGGAATGATCTTTCTAATGCAATAAAATTTTGCACTTCTCTTAACCAATTTAGAAGATAAAGAAATACCTAATTAACATGTACCAAAAGTTTCACATTTCTTCATACTAAATAAGACAGTTTGTGTTTGCTGTTAATGTGAACAATGCTCTGTACTGATATTATGGTTTCCTCTAAAGCGACACTCCACAAGTATCTAACCATTTAATTATTAATTATCATTTAAAAAACTATTTACTATATTTTTTAATCATTAATACAAGCTAAATTCACAAAAGTATTCAGTACTGTATTACTATAAAAATTTTAAATTAAAATCGCTCATTATCTTGAGTTATGCCAAAAATGCTGTCAAAATACTGTAACTACCAAACCATTGTAATCTGATCTTGTGTATCTTATAAATAATTTATTATTATTATTATTATTACAGTATTTATGCCAGGTATATGTGTATGTTTTCATTACTAAAGTAAAACATACTAAAGCAAAACATACCATTATCAATTACAGTACAGTACAGGGTACTGTATTTATAATACACAAATTGCCTTTAATGATTTTTAGTGATCTCACCTTTCCCAGAGGACGAGGTCACCATCGACCATAGTGGGGATAGTGTGCTGGGGATTGATGGCAACAAACTCGGGCTTCAGGTGATCTCCGGTCATCAAGTTGATCGTTTTGAGGTTGAGTTCCAGTCCGATTGCCCTGGCAGTTAGCAGCACAGAGCGGCAGTAGGGTGACAGGGGCAGGTAGTAGAGGTCAACTGGCATTGTGGCACTATTTTTGAGGGTACTCACGATGTAGTAATTATTTTATCTCTGTAATATAAGAAATAATAATGTTTGTTGCACTGAATTATTTCCATTACAAATAATATTAACAGGAACACAATACTGTATATCACGTAACACATTTATTTATTTATTTATATACAAGAAGGTACATTGGGTTTGTGAGAATACATTGGATAGTACAGTATTTACATTCTTGTAAAGCCACTAGTACGCGCAGCGTTTCGGGCAGGTCCCATTTTGTTTCTTGCCAAGTAACTTCAAATTGATTTAAGGCCTTAGATACCAGAAATGCTAAATAATCAATAATAGCCATATGCCAACACTTTG